>NC_065518.1:25368426-25376722 GCF_006386435.1 Epinephelus moara | reverse complement strand
CGGCAATAAGAACTTGATAAGAAATGTCCCACAAATTGCGCCCCCCCCCCCCCCAAAAAAAACCCCATACAAAAAACAAACAAATAAACAAAAAACAATACAAAACAAACAAAAAATACTTAGATTTAAAAAATAGGGAAAAAAGAAAAAGATGGGGGAAAACTATATCAATTATAGTAATTATTAATACATTTTTATTAATTATGTTACAGAATTATTATAATTTGATAATGTTTGGAATACAATGATTAATGCTCTTGTAAAGAAATAGGAATGTTTACTCATCTTGTCTGCCTTTTCTTTTCCCCTCCATTCAAGGTCAGTTGAGTGGAAAATGGATAATAAGACTCATCGATTTATTCCCACTGTAATGTGTGTGGCTGTGTGTGTGATTGTGTGTGTGTGTCTGGTGTCTGTGTGTCTGTGTGTGCCTTTGTGGGTCTATGTGTGTATGGATGGGTGAGAGTGTATAGATAGCTTGGTGTGTGATTGTGTATCTCTAGGCTTATGCTAAGATACGCATGTATATGTGTAAAGCATTTGTACTTTGTATTATATTGTCTCTGTTTTGTCTTCTATGTGTGTTATGATTTTTCTCTTGTGAAAAATGAAAAACAATAAAAAAAATAATTATACAAAAAAAAAAGAATTATTATAATTTCTTTTAGCATTCTCTCTTGGTTATTTCCTTGATTTCCTTGTTTGTCATTGTTCTTTTTGTTTTATTTTATTTATTATTTATTTTTATTTTATTTATTGTATTTATTTGACTTATTTATTATATTTATTTTTTTATTTTGTATTTATTCTTTATCTAAATTTTCTTGTTTTTTTTTTATTTTTTTTTTACTATTTTCTTGCTTAATTCTTTCTTTTTTTTGGTCATTTCGTATTTCGTTTCTCATTGTCTTCTTCCCATGTTTTTTTTTTTAAAGAAATAAAGCCAATTTGCTGAGGTTTCAAAAAGATAAGAGGCTATTTTAGTTTTGTAGTTCCACAACACGTTTACAAAAAGACTACAACTCACACAAGGCCTTTCCTATCATATGATAGCTGTGTGTTTTGTCATGTGACCTTGACACCGCTCAGTCAGTACTCGGTTTCCCTTTTCGCAGTGCCACAGGCTCCAAACTGAAAACACTTCAGTCCTCCTCAAAACGGACCTCCACATTTTACACGTATGACTTCACGGCTGTGAAAATAAACTCCGGCTCGTGCTCAGTTGAGTTTATCTGCGTGTCAGGCTCCGTACAACTCCTCCATGTCCCACTGTGGTAGACTCACAGCCCCAGCGGCTCCCCGGCAGGCCTCTCTGTTCACCGTGTGAGCATCAGTCCTCACGCCGCGGTTGGGTGGGTCCAGCTCGGCCACAGAGGCAGCATGGGCCCGGTGCATCGCTAGCCTCCGCTCTGAAAGCTATCACACCGGTGGGAAACAGTTTTAGCTTGGATGTCACTGCTACCGGAGTTTGTCTGTCAGAATGAACGGTGAGTTTTGTTGTGTCATCACTCTCCCACAGAAACACAACATGTCTAATGATGCATGCAAGAGGAGGCTCAGTCACTTGTTAGTGCTCTCTGTGTCCAGACAGTAAGTTGGGGGATTTCTGCTGACATGTTAACTGCACTGCAGCCACTTCCCTAATGTTATTATCCAGCAAATGGCCATTATGGTCTGTCAAACATTAGTGAGTTAGTGGATCAAAGAGAAAATGAAAGCATTTCAACAGCAGTCAACTGCAAACTGGAAAACACATGAGAGTTTGCCAAGTTAACATGAGAAGCAGTCATGGTGAGGGTGTAAGCAACCTTGAGATTACACAAGTGTAGTTATGACAAGCTCATGTAAACATATGGGTGGAGTAAAGTGACTGCTCCTGCTTCCACCCGTCTACAGCTGTTTAGATGCCCTTCAGCAAAGCACATGGCTGGGTTGACAGCTTGTACAAGATTGTCAGAGAACTAAAAAACTCCTGTTTTTATATCTACAAAAATATTTAACAATATAATCAGAGAAATCCTGAACAGTAAACATTAAAATACCAGATTGTGTCACTGCAGTTGCTAATATGCATGAATGGATTACTGAATGAGCCTACTAGGCACAGGTCCAGTGGCCCAAAGTGTCAGGGGCCCCCCTTGGCCTTCACCTGCAAAATGTCAGTGAAATAGACATGTACCAGTCAAGGAGAGACTCAAAATGAACACAAAAATATGCAAAGGAACTGCAAAGAGGCACAAAATATCTACTGAAAGGGGCAAAAAACCCCAAACCAAAACAAAAAAAAGACACAAAATGACCCAAGAAACCCACAAAATTACTTCAAAGAGACACAAAAAACTACAAAATATGTTTCAGGACTACATAGAGAAGCAAAACAACAACAAAAAAACCCAACACAAAATCTGTGTTTCTTGCACCTATGTAGGAGAGGTGGTGGGGCCTTTTGCATATCTGTGCCCAGATCTGTGTTTCTCACAATCTGCCCTTGCTAACATGATGAATTAATCATTTGTCATGTCAATAAAATGTCAGCAAATGGTGAAGCATGTCCATCACTGTGTCCTCAGAGGCTTAAAGCTACTCTTACCTTTCTTGCATTTCACACAGCACTTAGAAAAAACATCCACAACTCCCGCCTCCCTCCAAAGACCTACTCCCCCCTCCTCCATTACGTCCTCATTATGTCTATGATAGACGTAGGGGTTGGCAAGGTAACGTTAGATACACGTAAGAGGAGGGCGAGTGTAACGTTACAAATGCAATCCCGGAGTTTTAAAACTCAACCGGAGTCAGTGATGACTGATGAGTTTCAGAATAAGGTTACAGTGCTAACGTTAGATAGTAGCGTTAACGTTTCTAGTAAGTGGAAACGCACAAGGAAGATAACGTTAATGTTTCAGAGGCTACGCTACAGTAGGCTAATGTTAGCTATTAGCAACTGGATGCTGTGTTGTCATATAATGTCCTGCACTGTCAAACACAACCCCCAAGTTTTGAAACTTATTCGGGGTCAGTGATGACTGATGAGTTTTATAATATAACGTAAACGCTAACGTTAGATAGTACTGGTGACTGGCAACAAACAAGGAATAATACAGAGGCTCAGGCAACGTTAGGCTACAGTAGGCTAACTGTTAGCAACTGGATGCATTCGGTCCGAATGCAATGATTGGCTGGAGTTTTCTTAGAACCATATGAGAATGGTATAATTATGAGTTTTTATCTCTGGTGGAATTCACTTACATTTTATCGTGCCATCAGCTTATTAATAGCATTTTAACCTAAACAAAGAAAAGCGTACAACTTCCAGAAAGGTAAGTGTTGCTTTAAGTGATGCCTTCAGATGTCTGACCCACGGTCTATTGCTATTTATAATAATATCAAACAGAGAAAAACAGCAGATCTTCCCATTGAAGAAGCTGGAACCCCAATTATTTTACCAAAATTGTTTCAGATTGTTTTTCTGTACATTGTTTAACGTAATCTTATTGTAACTTTGTAACAGACTCGTCATAGAAGGTCACTATAGAAATACTATAAGAAAAACAGAGAGGTACATACAACATACCTAAGCAGTCAAATGTATTTATTTATTGGTTTATTTATCAGGGACTCAGTCTGTGTGTTTGTTTATGTGCTGGATTGTAATACAGGTGAGATTTTTCGTGCTGTAGTGATTCACAAAAAAAGGTTTCTCCCTTATAAACACACTGTGTTTATAATCAGTCTGTGATAGCCACGGCTTTCTTCAGCAGTTCATTTCCTCCCTCTCCTCTCTGGCATGCATAATTAATACAGGAACAAGCAATGACCGGGTAATTGATTTTCTTAATCCACCAACAAACCAAATTTGGGTCATTTCCTGTGTTTGTCTGTTTCCATCTGCAGGCACTCAGCAGAGTGATACAAAGAGACAGAACCTCCTGGAGAGGCTGCTGGATGCTGTCAAACAGGTGAGTCACCCCATGTCTTCACAGTCTGTAACATGGGAGACAACATAGTACCAAACTTTATTGAAAAATCTGCTAGGGCCTTTGCATGGTCAAGAAATCAGCTCACCTCAGAAGCTTGTAATGTTGGGAATAATCTTTATACTGGAACAAGGAAATTATTTAATACTGGTTTGTGGTTTCAGAATACCTTCTAGTTCCTTTATCTACCGTGTACAATTTAAGGAGTGTTATCTTTATGATGAATTGAGTGCAAATGTTGTGTGAAGAAGTACTGTGCCCAAATAATCAGGCTTGACCTTACTAAACTCCACGTAGTTCCTGTTCAATCCTGACCTGAGCTTCACCCATGGCATTAGATCTGGGCCAGATCACGATTAAGAACCCAAACTTCCTCGTGAACAATGAATAAATAAACTGAAAACACTTATTACATGCCAAAGTCAACTGTGATCTTTTAAATGTGGTAACAGACGTTTGTGGCAACACAGTCCATACATTATACGTGCATTACACAGGCTATAAGGTCAGCAATTTAAAAAAACCAAAAAAAAACCTGGTGAGATTCATGCCCGAGGAAATTTTGAGAAATTTCAGCCCACTCAGGTTTGGACAGACACCAAAAAGTAGAATTTCAGTGGTTTCAAAAAGTCTGTGAATAGGGAAAGGAATTGATAAGACTTTGTTCTGGTCCTGTTGTTTATCAGTTACCTTGTTGATTCTTGATCAGTTTTTTTGTGTGGAAATAAAGTAGGCCTACACAGGTTTTCAACATCAACACAGCTGTTTTATAATCTCTGTGTCTGGACACAGTGTAGCCGTTTGACGAGATTAAAACAGAGGATATTTACCCACGGTAATGGACGTGCTGCTCGGTTGGGAAGCAGTAGAGTGTCAGATACATACCATTCAGCCCATGTTGCGTAGAAAGATGATACTTGAAATCTGACATATTACAGACATTACAAGCAGCGTTTGTGAAAAAAAAGCCATGCTTTGGACTGTTTCTTTCTCTTGGCCATGACTCCTTATTGTTGCCAGTTTCAAGCAGCATAGACACATGAGTATAATGTCATCGTTTTGCAGTTTGGAACTGCCCGAAAAACATGTTGGCATTGATATAAGGAATTGATAAGCTCCGAGGCATACAATCTAATGAATTGGACAATATGTAACCAGTTCTCGGATTCCTATCCCTATCTCTGTTTTTTTTTTTTTGTTTTGCTATTGTGCAAGGGAACATATCATTTACTGATGTGGTTTGACAGGATGTCCATACATAGAGGGAAAAAAACAGAAAGTAGGGACTATGTGTACAGAAGTGTGGCTGGCCTGTACTATGTATGATATGAACATTTAAAAAAAAAAAGAAAACTTGAGCCACTCAGTCAGGAATATCCTCACAAATACAAAGCCACAAACAAACAAAATACATACACACAGAGAGGGTAGAGGGTGTACTGTTGGGTATACTTGTCAGTCCATTACAATCCACTACTCTTGAGGTACTCGAGTACGGGGCTTCAAGTTCTGACGAATATTTGAGTTTTATTCTTATTAGAGAACCTTAACCTTTCTAAGTACAATACATTCATCAAGTCTGTTATCCACACATCATATTTTGGTGCACAGTCTGACTTCCACATAAGAAGAATAAGTTTGATTGCCATAGGTAACATAGTCATGTCACCTCGGACAGCGACGAGTGGTTTAAGTTCCCAGTTCTTCTCAAAGGCTTTAGAGAAACACTGATGTACACTCAGTTAAGGTTTTAACAGGAAATGAAAACTGAGATCAGTGCTGTGCATCAGAGACATTTTTAACCCTAAAGATTAAAAAGAGCCTCAAGTAACAGAGCCATAAGCTTCCAAATAGAGGCTTCTCATGATGTGTCAATGCAGGCTTTGCTCCTAACTTACCAGCTATTAGCCAAATGATAGGCTGCTAGGTCACATACATCAGTACTGTTCATAAAGAGACTGTGTTTATTCTGTGGCTACTTGAGCGATTTAGGCTCCTTGAAGTCTTAGAAATGTGCTCACTGTGCAGTGTGCACTGGAGTAAAGTTTGAACCTGGCAGGCAAACACTGGAGAAAGAGGTATTTCATAGGCGGCTATTATCATTCCCTTCATATCTTTCCAGTGCCAAATCCGCTTTGGAGGAAGAAAGGAGATTGCCACGGACTCAGACAGCAGGTAAGAGAAGCTGCCTGTTACCAGGAAATTCTTAAGTTATATATCTGTGTTTATTTAGCACCCAGGAGGCTGTTTGATTCGTGTGCGTAGTTCCAGGGGACTTGATGGGGTGGTGCTTTAAGCTCTGGTATCTTAACCTTCTGCCTCCTCTGCACAGTGAGCTGGCGATATGCCCAGCTTGAGGATCGATTTCTTTCCTCTGCTATGTAATAAATGACCTTATTTTTCGGGGTTGAGAGCTTTACAATATTTTCCTTAAAATATAAGCAAAAAGAATGTGTTTATGACAAAAAGGAAAAATGGGGTATGTATGAAAAATTATGTATCAATCTTGTTTCATTAGAGCTTTATGCTGTCAATATTTCATCAAAATTTCATATCCTGTGCTGCTCAGGTCTTTTTTTAAGGGTTGTAGCTACAATTTTTAGACACAAGTTACCATTTACTGTCTTGTTGATAAAGGGTTCTTCAGTGGCATTATAAATAATCGTATGATGAAGCATATATTCATATTCAGAAAACATGATCGTGGACTGTTTGGAACCTAGTGGTTCATCTTTTATCCGAAACTCTAAATAATTATACTTCTATCAGGTTTTAAAGTGTGCCCATAAATTTAAGTGGCATATAAACATTTAAGGGGTTCACATACTCCACTAAGTATCTTGTCTTGGTCTCTGCAGGGTGATCTGTCTGTGTGCCCAGTTTGAAGCGGTGCTGCAACATGGTCTGAGGAAGAGCCGAGGTCTGGCTCTCACCGCTGCTGCTCTCAAGCAGGCTGCAGGCTTCAGCTCCAAAACTGAAGCAGGTACGGTGCTTAACTGGCTGCATGGTCTGTTAAACTCGGGTCTAGAGTCGAAAATCAAGGCAGCAACTTGACTTTAACCTCCAGCCTTTACCTTGGAAAAAGCAGAGCTGGGAATGCTAACCTTGCTACAGGGGAGCTTGGCTTGTTATTTTAAAAGTCATGGAGGATTGGAGGACACAGGTGTGTCACAGGAAAGCTCAGAGCTGTAGGATAACCACATGCACACACATACACACAGACACAACCTGGCTGTGAGACCAGATGGTTAGACTACAGACAGGCTACAGTTCAAAATGACATGCACAGGAAGGTCTCTGCCTCCCTGTTTCACTCTCCCAGTTGTGCTCACCTGTCTGTCTTTAAACCTCTGTGTCTTTGTGTCTCTCTGTGGTGGGCGGCACACCTGCTGCGGCATGTCACTCATAAAAAGTACATGTTGCCATTATAAATGCATGTTGTGTGCTCGAGCATTATTCAGACGCACAGACGTTTGTTTTAAATTCCAGTCGACATCCTAGAGATGCCAAACAGCCTATGGCATGCTGAACCATGGGAAGATGAAATGAGAGCTGGTAAATGCAGAAGACATCTGGGATATTGATGTAATGGTGCAGCCATAAAAAGACAACTTGGCTGAATATTTCATTCAATATAATATAATTAATATAGCTGTTATGAATAGTTGGAATATGCAGATAGATAATATACAGTATGTGATACAGTTGCACAAATAGGTAACCTCCTTTTTCCCTCTTCTTATTTTCAGGCTTCTTTTTTGACATTTAATTGAAATGTTTTGCAAGAAAGGAGTCTTTAGCTGTCTTTATCCCACAAGTTTCTTATTTTTATTTGTTGCTGCTGAGATTAGCGCTCTAATGCAGTTGTTCCCAACCCTATTTGTCGAGATGAATTGAGTACCCCTGCACTGACATCACCCATCATGTTACAAATCTGTGAATTTGAATTGATTTTGAACTGGATATTATTTAACTACTGATGATATAAAAGTTTATATAATAGTGGAGGTTACGATGAAATTTCCATACAGTTGAACTGTCAATGTTTAGGTTGGTTTGGTTAAGTTTGCATTTGTAATTTTACCACATGGTGTGGCAGAAACTGCACGTTTTAATTATGAATCTATTTCTTCATTACTTTTTGCTAACTATTTCAACCATTTATTAATTACTAAAGTGTGTTTAAGAGGCCGTTTACACGTACACGGTGATTTTGATAAACGGAGACATCTTCCTTCGTTTGTGCCCTTCGTTTACACGCAAACGGAGATTTCTCCCCTGAAAACGAGTCTTTCTAAAAACTCCGGCCAGAGTGGAGATTT
>NC_065518.1:25333809-25367943 GCF_006386435.1 Epinephelus moara | reverse complement strand
TGAGTTATTACCTATTACAGACACTGCTAACGGCTAACAGGGCTAACAGCTAACGGTTAGCCCAGCTAAACGTGCACACAGAAATAGTAATGTAAAAGTAATCAATCATTGTGTTTATAGACTTTACAAACATTGGATTAGTCCAAACGGTGATACAGAGATGTGAAAAATGTGATATATAGGCTATATATATAGCTAAAAGCTCTGCTGGTTTTCTACCCGGAAGTATTTGTAAACAACAAGGCGATTCCCTCTATAGTCCGGCTGGATGGATTAGTCATGGCCTTGTAAAAGATTATGTTTGTTTCTTTTAGTTGCCGAGAATGTGTCGCCACAAACGCGACAAACATCCACTAACTTTGACGGCATTTTCTGCGAGCACGGCAGAGCCATTTTGTACTGCTACACGTGTTTCTAGTGGGACTATGTTTACAAGCACAAGAGTTCAGTGAGCCACCGAAGGACCGCCCTGCAGATTTACTATTGGTTCTGCAACGTAGGGAGTTTTTTTAAACTCTGAAATTGTATCCGCCCATCTAAACACAAAATCAGGGAGAAAGACATCAGTCTTTAATTAAGCAAAGCGTCTTAAGACTGACTTGTGAGTCTACTTTTCGCTAGTCCAACCATTTAGTCATTATACTAACTATTTTAGCAATTTTTCTGTTACTTTTTGCGAAATTTCAACCATTTATCTATCAGCCAGTGCCTCTTTCAATAGTGCCACTTTTAGCTATTTCAGCAATGTATTTCTTGTAGTAATGTCAACCGCATATTCATTATCCTATTTCAACCATTTATCCATCACTTTTAGCTAACTAACAATTAATTCATTAGTTTTAGCTAACTATTTTAACCATTTACCCATTTAGCTGACTATTTCAACCATTTATCCATTAGTTTTAGCTAAGAATTTTAACCATTTATCCATTTAGCTAACTATTTCAACCATTAACCCATTACTTTTAGCTAACTATTTCAATTGTTTATCCATTACCTTTAGCTAACTATTTCAATTGTTTACCCGTTAGTTATAGCTAATTATTTTAACCATTTATCCATTTAGCTATTTCAATAATTTAGTCATTAGTTTTAGCTAACTACTTTAACCATTTATCCATACTTTTATTTATGTATTTCAACCATTTATCCATTCGCTTTAGCCAACTATTTTAACCATTTATCCATTTAGCGAACTATTTTAACCATTTATCTATGTAGCTATGTAACTATTGTAACAATGTATCCATTCGTCTTAGCTAAGTATTTTTACCATTTATCCATTTAGCTAACTATTTGAATAATTTCGTCATTAGTGTTAGCTAACTATTTTAACCATTTATCCATTACTCTAAGTATTTCAACCACTAATCATTCACTTTAGCTAACTATTTTAACCATTTATCCATTTAGCTAACTATTTTAACCATTTATCAATTTGTTTTAGCTAACTAACCATTTATCCATTAGTTTTAGCTGATCATTTTAACAATTTATCCATTACTTGTATCTATGTATTTCAACCATTTATCCGTTCGCTTTAGCCAACTATTTTAACCATTTATCCATTTAGCTAACTATTTCAATTATTTTGTCATTCGTTTTAGCTAACTATTTTAACCATTTATCCATTACTTTAAGTATTTCAACCACTAATCATTCACTTTAGCTAACTATTGTAACCATTGTCCATTTAGCTAACTATTTTAACCATTTATCATGTAGCTAACTATTTCGAACATTTATCCATTCGTTTTAGCTAACCATTTTAACCATTTAAATACATTAGTTTTAGCTAACTATTTTAACCATTTATCCACGTAGCTAACTATTTTAACCATTTATCCATCAGTTTTAACCAGCTATTTTAACCATTTATCCATTACTTTAAGCTAACTACTATTTTTTAGTCTATTTCTCCATTACATTTTGTTAACTATATTGCTTTTAGCTATTAATGTAAATTTTCCATTACTTCTTTTTGCAGCCATTCATCTGCTAACATTACTTTTTATTTTTATATTATATCATATATTTATATAGTTTATAATTTATTAAGCTAACTGTTTTTTATTGCTTCTCTGCTTGTTGACTATTTTTCATACACTGAGTTGCCACTTGTGCTGTAGGTGTTGTAGTTCATTCAATATATGGACACATAAATCAAACTGTAATTTCTATTTTTATCAAATTATGAGCTGCAGAAGTACCCCTAGGGGTAAAGTGCCCCTGACTGGGAGTCTCTGCTGTATCTACATGAGCAAATGAACAGTATGAGAAGCTTAAAGATTCAGTTTTATTTGCAGCCATCAGAGCTTATAAAGATATTACAGACATTAGTTTCACATTATACTAAATTGTTTCTACTGTGTCCTATTTAGTAACCTCATGGCTATTAATTCCAGATGGAGGGAAAATGCATGACTTCTGTAATGGCTACCACGTCATAACCATTAGCATTTCTGACGTTTTCCTGTATTTCACAGTCAATTAGCAGAAAGGATTGTGGCTGAACTCATGGATTTGGAGCTCCCTAATGAAGTCAAGCCCTCTGACAAAGCCAGAAATAGCAGCCATAATTTTAACACATTGTTCTGAGGTTATATGCTAATCGTATGCATTACACTCATTCCTATTAATTACCACACCTCAGAAAACTTTACATTGAAATAGACCCACATAAGTTTTTTGTCTTTTATCTGTGTTATGTGTTAAAGAAAAGAATAAAATTGTTTGTGTTGTGGAGAGGTGACAGTTGGGAGGTCAGGTTGGTGCTATATGAAAGAAGGTGTGGATATTTGTTAATGAGACAATGTGCTGACTCTCAAGACTCTTGAGCTGTTTTTGCCACTGCTTCGCTGACCTTCTGAACCTCCTGTGTAACTCAAGAATAGTTGTTTTTCCACAAATGAGGTAGAACTGATTCTCTCCTTCTTTGTCTCTTTTCTACTTCCTCTCTTTCTCGTCCTCCTTGCTCTTTTTATCCCCCCACCAGAGCTGACTTTCTGGTTCTACGTGAAGGAACATCTGAACCGCCATGAGCTCCAGCGGTTCTACTCTCTACGTCACATCTCCTCAGAGCTGGGCCGAGGTCGTGCCTGGCTGCGCTGCGCCCTCAACGAGCACTCACTGGAGCGCTATCTGCACACACTGCTGGCTGACCGCCCACGCCTGGGGTAAGTACATTGTATGTGTGTGTGTGTGTGTGTGGCTTATGTATGATTTCTTTTTTACTTTCACAACACTTTCAAAAACATTTGCAGTTTCATAAAACAAAGTTAATTAAATGTATGCATATCACTGTGATCTTGCATGCATGCTCTTTTCATACATTACACTGAAACTCCAGAACCCATTCACCTCCACAGTTATGCTCTTACATCTGCTCAGGTATGCAGGGCTTTCTTCTCTTTGTCTTGATAAGAGATATTACTTCACCTCTTCTCTGTCTTCTAGAACCTACTATGAAGAGTGGGCTTTTATTCTTGATGAAGAGAGAGCAAGTATGCTCCCCACCATGGCTGCAGGTGAGTTTTTGTTTTAATGTTGCAGGCAATATAGTGCTACTAGAATGAGTCCTAAACCCGGAAATGAGTTGGCATTTTAGCATTCCCGGTTCTCTTGTCTTGAGGTCAGTGGGGGTTTTTTTTAAAATAGATTTTTGGTTTGATGCCTGGAGTAAGGCCTGTGGTTACCACAAGCTGAAGAGACTTTCACGTTTTGTTCTACAACATAAATATGTCAGTAAATACCCCACTTGTGAATTATAAAGTTTTTAGGTGCCTTAAAAAAGGCGGTTGCTAACACGTGGCTAAATGAGACTACAGAGGACTATGTTATCATGCCAAACACGGCTTTACAGGTGTGGTAGCGACATTGAGTCATACAGCTGAAGTGTAGTTTGTATAAAGCCTAACGTTAGCGTTTTACTTCTGGCAATTGCATTTGTGCTTCAAAAATCCTAAAAGTGTTGTTCATTTATAAAGATTATCTTGCTGAACAAAACAAATATGCAAGGATGATAAACTTGTGTTTGCTACAGAGCTTATTTTCTGCAATAATACAAAAATCCAGTGGAAAAATCACATTGTCTTTTTGACGAGGGAACCAGGGCAATGCTAACTTCGGCTTCGGCCTGCAAGAAAACGTAGCCCTGCAGCACTCTATTATGGATAACCAGACTGTAGTAGGGACAAGATAAACCCGACTGTAGCAGGGACATGCTAGTGCTGTAGCTAAATGTTAGCATTATTGTAATTTGAAATGCCACCCGAAGAGAAGTGAACACCTTTTAACATGCTAACGTTGCATGTTATGCTAACATAGCATGCTAATACGGTTAGCAGTTAGTGTTGTGTTCTAATGTTAGTGTAGTGTAACTGTAGCATAAACATAGCATGATATCATGGTAATTTTAGCATACTAAAATGCATTCAGTTGGCATAAAATGTTGCAGTTAGTTTGTTAGCACTTAGCATGCATTTTAGCAGTAAGTTTAAAAGGCCCAGTGTGAAGGTTTAAAGGGAATCCATGGCAGAAATGGTATATAATATTTATAACTATGTCTTTATTATATTATAATCACCTTAAAATAAAAGTCTGTGTTTTCAGTACATTAGAATGAGCCATTTTCTCTCCTATGAAGTCTGCCATGTTGTTTCTACCGTAGCCCAGAACAGACAAACCAAACACTGGCTCTAGGTAGGGCCACTCGCATTTTTTGCGTCAACCACTATAGTTCTCCTACATGCTTCAGTTCTGCAACCTCACCGCTAGATGCCACTTAGTCCTACACACTAGACCTTTTAATGGATTCATGTCTGGCCAGTGTACATAGGGTCGTGTCCCCATGTTTTATCCATACAGAAATTGAATCTTGTGGTGTGTAATAAGCATTACAGCCTCACTTTCAGTCTCATGGAAATTTAAACATGCTTCACACAAACGGAGCTGCTGCAAAAGCAGTAAATTCACTGACTTTGCACTTTACTTGTTTAGTATGACTAGATATGGTGGGACTTAAAGTCCTAACCCTATTAGTGTTAATGGCCGTGCTCTTACTGTTGAACTATTGATGAGTGCAACTCAGATGAGGACAAACTCTAAAATATTAAGAATATAGACCACTGTCTCATGCCAGAGCTTTTCCTCTGTTCATACACAAGCAGATAGCCTGAGTTCATCTTAGGTTGCCCAGTCTAACTGTGTGCTCCCAGAACAGCTTACAGAGCACTCTGCAGAAGTTCAAAAGCTTTATATGATTTAACTAGACTGATCTGTAATACATTGCATTTTGCCTCTCTCTTTCTGCTGCGTCGTTCAGGTCTGAACTCCATCCTGTTTGCCATCAACATCGACAACACTGACCTGAACGGCGGGGTGATGCAAAGAGGAGGCTCCTCTGTGTCCCACCTCCTTAAGGAGTCAACGCAGGGCATCGGCAGCCTGTGGAAAGAGTCGACTCAGGGGGTCAGCAGCCTGCTGCGAGAGATCAGCACTGCCACGGCTGTGGTGCCCGGGTTTACTCCTAGAGTGGACGGAGCCTCAGACCCGCTACCTGTCCTGCCACGTAGCAGCTCTGCTGGTAGGAAACAGCAGTCTTTAGTATAGACTTGTTTGTTTTGCTGCAACACACACACACACACACACACACACACACACACACACACACACACCGTTAGACATACCAACATTGTGTTTGATTGAGTTACTTACTGCTTTCTCTTCCTGTTTTTTTCCTCTCTTGTCTTTTCATATTGCTGCTTTTATGCTTTGCTGTGCTTGTTGATGTGCTCAGCAGACAGATCTGTCAGTCTTGACAGATTTTGTGCCTAAACTAGCTACCGTATATAGTAGCGTTTCATTGCATGATGAAAGAGGGTCTTGACATTGGACAACATACCTAACAATCGTCATTGCTCATTTGTTTATGACAAAAATACCAAAGAAAATAAGATAATATTCATTTAATTGAAAGTTTTTTTTTAATAGTTTATGTATAGTTTTTACAGCTATATGTATATAACAAATGGCACAATTTTTTTAATTTAGCTTGAGTTCCTTTTTGAACACAGATGTATTTCCAAGGTGGCCATCTAAATCACTTACAAGAGCCCACTCTCTGCTCTCTCTATGGGCCCCCTCATCCCGCGGGCCCCAGTGCAACTGCACTGCCTGCGCAGCCTATATTTATGCCCCTGACCAGCAGCAAAAATCAAACATTTCCTCAGAACTTTGCTGACGCCGACTATTTCAGTGTATTGTTCAGTGTAAAGTGTTTTTGTTATTTTATCCACCCCTTGATGGACACATAATATATTTTAGTATTACAGCATATTGTATATTTAGTCCTAGAAATAGAAAAAAAGTGTTTACGTCACAAAAATGATCACAGAAGCAGCACAAACAGTAAAACAACATAAGGTTCAGTCGGAGCATGTGTAATGAATGCACTGGTAGAACAAATCTAGTGGATGCAACACAAGGCGTCTGCAGCAAAGTGCTGCGGCGGTGATGAAATCCCCCGTGAAATGAGTAAACCCCTAGAATGTCAGTTCCTTGTTTGACCTCATTTAGCTGTCTGGCCCGGTCCAACCCATCAGGGAACTTACACCGTTTTCTCTCCCTCTGCTCAGTGGGATGAACAAGCTTTTAAATTTTAACTGTGTGGTGCTAAAACTTTTCACTGGAGTGAATGTAAATGAAATTCTAAGCTGGAGTGCAAGCTCCTCAAAGTGGGAACCCATTCAGATTATTCACTGGCTGAAGACTCGCTAATGCACAGCCAGGCTTTTTGGCTCTGAAAAAGAAGAGAGTTGAACCACAGATAGTCTCATTAGACATGCACTTTTAAAGGCTTAATTGAAATAAACTTAAGATGCTGATGTCACCAGTACTAAACTTTGCTGGACGAACATTTGGAGGCAGCTAGTCTAGACAGGTGAAATGCACTGACTTCATTTTCACTTTGTACAAGGTTGAAATTGAGGTTTTGTTCACTTCTTTTTCATCTTTCCTCCTCAGACTCAGGGCTGAGGAAAGAGCGCCGGAGGAAAAAGAAAATCACCAACATCATTTCCTTTGATGACGATTTGGACGGAGGTGCGGAGGATGAGGAGGAGGGAGAGGACGACTCCCAGAAGATAGGCGCAATGAGGAAGAGCCACACTGCTCCTGCTCAGAGCAGCGTAGAGGAAGGCATAGATCCTTTGGAGCCGGCCTTCTCCGAGTCGCCTGCCCAGAATGGCCTGGCTGAGCCGGGCATAGTCAGCTGGGTGGGGTCCCCCCATCCTTCTCGCACTCCACCAACTACTACACCTCCTCTGCCTGACAGTAAGAGTATAGACAACGAGGAGGAGGAAGAAGAGGAGGAGATGTACAAACCCAGAGCACAAACCCAGGAGGAGGAGAGGGGCAGCGCTGATCAGTGAGTCAGATGACTTCAGTTGAATGTCAGGTTATAAAAAGTAGGAAGAGAAATATTTGCCATTTTTGATTTATTTTACAAAAGTCAATATGGGCTCGGGGCAAAGTACCCTCAGAGGCTGTTCATTAAGTGCAGGTGACATTAAATAGGAGACCATAAAAAATACAGTTAATTAAAAAGTGCTCATATTTCGTTTCACACTGTTTTTATTCTGCTTCTGATAAACTTTTTTTATTGCTTTTCATTTACGGAAAGATCCCATATACATAAAAAAGTAAACATGAAAAGATCTGCATTGCCCTGTCTCCTCAAAACCTGTTTATTCCTGTGACATGGATACACTGGGTATGTCATTGCTCAGAATTTTGATAATAAACATGTAACATTTCCCCAAAATGTACAAAGTCAGCACAAAGCCGCACGGGAATGATCTTCATTTATTGCTCCGCATCTTTTCCAGCATGGTTTGACAATTATTTGCACCTAATTTTGGGGGTTTCCTCCTGTTTTATCTGTTGAGTTTTCAAATTACAAGTTGCTGGAGGTGATTACTAGAATCCAAAAATTAGTTTCCTCCAGGTGTCTTTAGTCAGACAATAGATGCATGCACAACCTGCAGAGGCACAAAATCAACCAACATTATAAAAAGGGTTGCATTACTTTGAGGTTCAGTTAAATTAACCCCAAAAAGGACCAAAAGTCCTGAAAAATAAGAGTAAAGGACAAAATAGTGCTATGAGATTTTAAATATTTCTCATGCAACGGCAGCAGAGTGTGTCTTCACCATAATGATTACATTTTTTCTACAGCTGGGGGGTGTGTTCATGTGTTTAATGTGGCAAGAAATTCTTTGTAACATGGGTCAACATGTCACAGGAGTCACAGGACGCTGTTTACTGATTGACTGCGGGTATTCTCTGGCCGCAGTTTGCCGCAGAATTAAATGGTTGCATGGAAGCGGCCACTGGAACATTCTGTAGACAATACATGGCAGCCCATCGCTGCTGCTTGGTGTGTTTTCAGCAGTGCTCTGGTCCTGACATTTGTTCATGGCACAAGCTAGACCTCCCCAGCAAGGAGTGGTGGAGGGAGAGACATGAGGCAAAGATGCTGTGTGAGGTGACAGGGACAGGTGCATTCACTGAAGTTAGTTACTGTGGTTTGGCTCACTGGTTTTGCCCGTTGACAGCAGTTTCAGAGTGACTGTGACACACAACCAGAGTACTTAAGCTACAGACACGCAGACATGATCACATGTTTTAAGACTTTGAGAGACTTTCCGATGATACTGTTGTCTCTGGTGTCCAGCGTGAATAAACTTCCACAAAACTGCTCAGAAATCTTAAAAAATGCTCTTTATAACTTGCCTGAGAATTATCTGTCTTCTGTAATGAAGCAAGTCAGGGACACTTGTGTGCGCATCTGTGGACATGCTGCACAAAGGAGCTCCTAATAGCTAATTCGGCATACTTTTAATGATGCCAGTTTGCTAAAATGTAAACAAAAACAGGCTTAAAAAATTGGCATCAAATTGTAGCCCACAGCATACCTCACCGAAATCATGGTAACACTGTTTCCTGTTTACATCCCCTAAAGCGGGATTGGGAGGCAAAGTTGTCTTGATTTCTTTCTGTGGGGAGACTCAAAGTGTCAGACTTTGAAAATCCCTGGACTAGACTACAAAATGTGTTGTGCAGCTGACCCTGGGAGTGAAATGTAGTCATTGCTCTGTAAAAAAGCCAAATTGACTGAGGTTGAAACTGTCTTGTTTCAGGGTGGTGGTCGGCAGCCTGTCCAGTGTGTCCACGTGGAGCCCTCTACAGGTGATGACCGACCACAGCAGCTCGGACATCCTCATTCCTGTGAACCCTGCAGACTCGCAGCCAGGTACTGTAGTCCTGAAATCATCAAACAAAAGCTGCAGACTTAATTCAGGATCATGCAACTTCACTGAAGTCAGAAGCGCATTTAATGCTCTCTGTTCCCAGATTAGTATATTTCTTGACAGCCTTTAGTTGACATTGCTGCACTGATCCCCAAACCAGTGCTCTAAGAGTTCTTTCCCTGTTAAAAACTCTCCTGTTTTTATGTTTTTACTGCTGACAGCAGCCGCTTATGGCTTCAGTGTAGGGATCAGATGTTTATCAGATGAATTCTCGGGACTTTCTCTGTAAGTCTATACCTTCACTTTCACTTCTGTTTTGTTTCAGTGAGCTCTGTGGAAGACACGGCTGCATTTCCTGCTCAGTGCGAGTCAACAGGCCCGGCGGGAAACTGTGAGAGCAGCAGATCGCCTTTAACATTTAAGTAAGCTGCTATCATTTCAGGCGGGACTGATGTGCTGCAGTTTAGTTGCTATCAAAATATTCATCAGGTTTAGTCACAGGACTAAACAGGCAAGTCAAGTCTGTGTGCCTTTGTGCTGCAGCTTCAGCTTTCTTCACAAAGATGAATTATGAAATGTGTTGCAGTATGGAGTCCAGTCCACCGACGCAGTCTGCTCCACTCTCCAGTGTGCTGCCAACATCTGGTCTGCCAGAGTCCATGACAGTGGGTGAGTGTTGCTACTTTTTCTTCCTGTCTGACTCTTACTATTTTCACTCTCTCCTGCTCTTCTAGTTGGGTTTGTTCTCAAACCGGTTCAGTGTTATGAATCATCACTTTATACCACATGTGAGCGAGCACTGACAGACGAACAGCGCCTTTGAACGGGATGTCAATCAAAGCTGTTAAATCACTTGAACTGCAAAGAATCATGTTGTTGGTATCATTACAATCACTGACTGCTTTGGAGTTTGTTACACTCTGAGGTTAGATTGTCTTCTGATAAAACCTCAAGAGGAACTGGAGAGTCGTGCACTGCAGAAACTCCACTAGAAATGACACAGAATCCTCTATAAACTAGTAAAATTTGCAAAGATTTTCTTCAAACTGATGAACATGTAGCTGCTACAAAACCTCAGAACAAGTAAATAAGACTTATTAAAGCTTCATTTAAGGCTTTAATCACCAGAAATTAAAGTTAAAGATGCTTGAAACTAGATTTTTTTCTTATAGACTGCAGTTACTTTGCACATTTCTGCTCAGCAAGCAGCAAACAGTGCACAGAAAACAGGTTAAGCGTAGGGCCTAATACAGTAAAAGTTTCACTTGGTGGAACTCCTTAATTTCTTTGCACATCTGAGGATAAATGATTTACATAAGATATGACAGCACACATCACAAGTGTTGAATCACCAAGCTTCTCTTGAGGCTTTATAGGACGACAATCTAATCTCAGAGTGTTTTCCAAAGAAGTTTTGTGATGGTAATGAATCCTGTGGAAGTCCTGACATGTCTTTGTCTGGAAATCTCACCACCAGCTGTCGTCTGCGGCAAATTAAATCAGACTCGCTGATTAGTATTTTCAAACCTTGTTGTGTTTCTGTGCGGTTAAAGTGATCTAATTTCTTCGAGTGCCAAGAGATTGTTCAGTTCCATAATATTTTCATCATGGCAAATGGTCCACCAGGTGGCACTGTTGGTCCAGTGTACACACACATTACAGTCTAAACACACTCGTCTGCTCCCCTCAAAGGATTTTGCTTGAGAGAAAAAATGGGAGAGTGTGACACAAAGTCAGATTGTGTGAATGCCTGGTGTATACATCAGCTATGTGATTTAAGCTGTGGATAAAACACAGTTGATGAGCACTTAAAGGTGTGTGTGACTCAGCACACGCAGGTTTTGCTCTGGCCTTGAGTGTGGGTGGTGTTTTGCTTGGTGCCCTGGAGCTAATTGGACCACAAGATGCTCACACTGATGCAGTTTGATTCCTTGGATTCTGTGTGTGTGTGTGTGAGGGGGTTGAGGAGGGAAAGTGATGGAGAACCAGGGTAGGAAAGGTGAGTGGAGCTGCCTGTAAGCGCCTTCGT
Organism: Epinephelus moara; assembly: GCF_006386435.1. Classification (NCBI taxonomy): domain Eukaryota; kingdom Metazoa; phylum Chordata; class Actinopteri; order Perciformes; family Serranidae; genus Epinephelus; species Epinephelus moara. The sequence goes on along the minus strand of NC_065518.1, from coordinate 25,356,603 downwards.
CCAATCTATTAGCCCTCGCTAAGAGGAGGTCGCAGCGCCACAGAGAGAGCTGGCGAAAAAAATCTCTGCTGTAAAGGCAGAGAAAACGGTCCGCTACATACGGAGCTCCACGAGGCCGTAGAAAGATGTAAAACAGCAGATCACAGTCACTGAGCTTTTAGTTAAAAGTCGCCCTCACACACTGTAACATTACTGTAATGTCAGTTTTTTGTGTCAGTCCCCCGGAATCAAAGAGCAAAGAGCTCCTCTCCAGACTCACTGACATCCAACAGTCTCACAGGAAAAAAAATCTATCGCCACAGAGGCAGAGATACCAATTTTTTACGCCTACTGTCGGCTCAATAGACCAGAATGCAATGCAGCCAAAACAGATTTTGCATTTTGACTAAAAGACCGTGACTTCTTCTCGACTGGAAAAACCTCTCTCTCTCTTTCACTGGTGGTGTTGCTTTTGCTCTCCCCGCCTACTCTCGTAACCCAAAGCAACAAGTACAGGCGCCTTTCTCGAGAGGTTGTGCAAAGTCGTTGTGGGAAAACGTAGGAAACCACTGAGGAAGAAGAGGATGAGACAGGTTGAGGGATAATAACTTGGAGAACAATTCTTGGAAAGCACTAAGTTTATTTAAATATCTCATCGTAGATTTTGCCTTTAAGCAGTTTAAACTTAATTTGCATTGGTCTAATCTGAAGCTTAACTTCTATCTTCATAAAGGCCACGTTAAAGGGGCACTCCACGAATTGTGCATATGAAGTTCAGGTTACTCACCAGGAAGAGTACTACTCAGCCTGTGAAAACAGTTGTATAATTTCATCTGTAGCTGTGGGGAGGCCTTTCCAAACTTTTGAAAAAATATCCCCGATGATGTCATTGTGATGTCATGAGGGTCATCTCAGCTTGAGACTTGAAATGAGAGCTTGAAATGTTAACAGAACTCTACACTTAATCTGAATGTGAAGGGTTTGGAAGAAGTCGGTTGTTTGGAAGCACTGGAGACATAATAAAAGATGCTAATGAGATGCATTGTGGGAAATGTAGAACCTAGTGTTTTTGCTTCTTGACACATGTTAAGGACTAAACGTCTTAGTATCTAGTACGGGTGGGGGGAAAAACGTAATTTACTTAAATTTTGCAAGTTTTCTTTTTATGATTCTTTTAACTAGTCTTTTAATGATTGAATCAATGTAAGTAAAATTGGGAGGTGTAAAGAATTGGTCTTTTATATTGTGGTAATCTACAAAACCAAGTTTGGCACCATATCTGTTTCAAGAAAAACAAAGCGGATATGAGAAAGCAGACAATGGCAGACAGTCCAAGGACATGGACCTTAAGCTGCTCGAATAAAAATTCAATGAAATGAAAGTTCAGTGTTGATATTCTGGCAGTCACACACAAATAAATCAATGTTTGGGAAAAACTGGAAGCTTGATGAACAGGAAAGCTAGATGTAGCAGTTTATGTTTACTTCCAAATGTATTTTTTCCCATTGTATTGTACATGTAATGTACATTATATTAAGTAAGTAAAGTTTATTTAATATAGCACCTTTTACAGAGCAAGGTCACAAAGTGCTTCATAGGAATAAAATAATAAAATGATTACAAGTAGGACCATAAAAACATTAGTTTAATTACCACTTTTCCATAGAGTTCTAATGCTGCTGAAATAACAGCCAGAGAGATTGACTGGCACCTGATGTGTATTGTTTTTGGAAATATATCTCATTATGTAAAGTCTCTAGAAGTGTATTATTCAACTTTTCCCATGGGATAGTGTTAAAAAAGGGAACAAAAATCGCAAATACATTGTAATATTGAATCGCAATACTTAAAAAATTGCAATACATATTGAATCAGCACCCAAGTATTGGGATAGTATTAACTCAGGAGATACGCATATCATCTCAGCTCTCATGTCTGGACCTCTGCTGATTTGATTTTGACCATTCTTTTTGTTGCAGCTCCTTAGCTCACAGTGTCGGTTGATTGGTTTGCAGTTCCACAAAAACTTTCCCACCTTTGGCAGAAAGTTTTTGCTCCAAGAGGCTGAAATTTGGCACAGAGGTCAAGTATGTGTGTGTGAAGGTGGGTGTTTGTGTTCATGCCAGTTGGCTTAAAGGGTGGGTGGCCATTTGGCAAACATGGGCAACGTGGACGCGTGCATACGTGGTCGCAGCGAATGCATATTTGCACTGGTTTAAAAATCCGACTCTTGTCAGTTGATAAAACGTCCGCAGACAATACGAAAAAGCTTGAGCATGTTGATTCATTCAGGAATCAGAATGAGCAGTTGATTGGCTTACATCCTGATGCAAGAGAATAATAAGACCTTCTATGAATAGAAAAATTTGCAATGTATCATTACAGCGTGTGTATGTTTAGTGCTAAAGAATAGTAAAAACAGCTAATGACAGTGTTTGCCCTTTTCATGATTAAGGCTTTGTGAAACACACACACACACACACACACACACACACACACACACACACACACACACACACACAGATGATTGCAAAGCATGCTGGATTTTAAAGATATGTGTGAGAAACTGAGAGGAAGAATGGTGTTGAGAGGAAGAAGAGTGTCGTGCAAGCTGTCCCTCACCGATTGCCACCCTGCCGGCCTAACAGCGTGTGAGGCCAAGCCGTCCATTGATTGGAGAGTATGGAGTCTATAATTCACAAGGCACCTCGATTACATGGCCAAGCTCTCTGCTAATGCATCTATTATTGGAACAATTGAGTAAGCGCGCAGGTTCCGGTGGAGACAGACAGACAGACACACACACACACACACACACACATACACATACACACATACTCGTCCCATTAAAGGTGTCTCTTATACACACGAGGACAAAGTTGCTCGCACATGTATTTCCCCTCACACTCACACTTGTGCTGTAATTTGACCACATCCCCCTGCGAGGCCGGAGGGGCGTCTGGGTCCACTGAAGTCCCTAATGGCTCGTCTGTGGCACCCGCTGTGAACGTGTGGTCGGACGTAAGGTCACATTTATTCCTGGCCTGCTGATGTGGAGAGTGAAGCCGTGGAGATAATAGACTTCCTCTTTTCTCCTCTGCTCTCTGTTGCACTCTTCATCACACCCCTCCTCTTCTTCCTCCACCTCCCCCCAACCTGGCACTTAGCTCGGGGCTGGTGGAGACCTACTTGTGTCTGGGGCTACGCCGACACCCTACATTAGTTATGAGAATAGAAGTTGTGGTCTCTGCATGTTTTGTGCGTGCGTGTGTGTGATGGTGGAATGCACAGTGCAGGGAAGATTAACTCCTTGTCTCATGGTTGTTATTTTTGGAAGTCCTGGTAACAGCCTAGTTAGGGGCTTTGAAACCTTCATGTGCACCTCCAAGTGTAACTATGGAGATGACTCACTGTACCACCACACAGCCCGGCCCAAATCTGTCCTTTACATCAGGATGGAGATTAACATCAGCCAGCAGCTGACTGCTAGCTGACTTTGGCTGTAGCTGATACAGTTCAGCTGACTGTTGCTTTAAGGCTGGAAAAGATACTGAGGATTTCTAGACTGGAGTTGCTGCTGTCTTGTATTAAATTTAACCAGGCTCCACAGCGAAAAAATAACACTTAGTACTGTAGCATATGTCATCAAATTCATTGTTGATTAACCTGTTAGTCCAATACCTTTTTCCTGGATAGCGGTCCTAGAATTGTCAGTGTTTAGACTTGGTCTCATTTTAGCAATCAGCCTGTCTGTTGGTCCACCACTTTGGTCCAGACTGAAATGGACTGCCATGAAATTTTGTGCAGACATTCACGGCCCCAATGAAGACGATGAAGCCTAAGAATTGGGTGATCCCCTGACTTCATCTTGCGCTACCAGCAGGCTTAAGTTTTCACGAATCCAGTGAAATATATGGGGCTGTACCCGACTCAGAGTTTTGTCAGTCGAATGGGATTTGACTGTTCAATACAAATATTTGACTATTTGTTACAGCCTCTCTAAACCAATGGTTCCCAACAGGTGGGTCACGGTCTTAAAGTGGGTCATGAGTCCATGCTGAATGGACAGCAAGTGACTCGCAAACATGTCAAGTTTCTAAAAAAGGCGCTTTATGTGGAAGTACGGTGAATTTCTGGAGCGTAGCTTTTATTGTCAAGTGCCATTTTGTGCTGTAAAATAAACGACTAATGGACAGCTACTTGACAGAGACAGCAATCTAGCTAGACAACATGGCCAAACACAAATATGACGCTGAATATATTAAACTTTGGACCTTGAACTAATGACAAAGGAGAAATCTGAACCCCATGGCTGGACCAGTTGCGAACCACTGTTCTAAACAAACCAAGGCACTACAAGAAACCAAACATACCAAAAAGGACACCACAAACAGGGGTTGGAGATCTCAGCCAAACCAAACAAAAGATGGGGCTGGGCCAACCATTGTGTTGGCCGTCGCACCCAGCTCATCCCCCAAACCACCAAATTGAAACTATACCAAACCACACAAAATTCAGAAACTAAACTATTGTCAATCTCCATCCCACACTAAAATAACAAACAACAAACCCCAATAAGTTGCATTGTGCTGAGAAACATGTCAGGAAGAAAAACCACCCCCCACGACTGCTGTGCTGCTGCGGGCGTGTGTGTGTGTCTCCCACACTCCGCCCCTCAAAAACAAGAAGTACACCCAGCGGTGCATAATACAAGATATACAGGGCCACACATAACATAGACGATCATGCAAGGCTTTACTGAACTGCTGGATTTTTGAATGGGGTTCCACTTGATGTTCAGGGTGGTAGTGACGTTTACGTAATATGGTAAATAAGCCAAGTTAGCCCTCTGAGCTAATGCATACTAACTATTAGGACCCCCTCGAAAACGAGATGATGCATCTCAAGGGGTTTATCCTACCCTACAATAAATTTCTTCTATGCTAACGATAAATTTAGAAAATGCAACATCTTTTGCCGACACTAGATACCAAACAGAAGCCAGAGACGGTATCGTATTAAGTTGTGTGAGCTGTAAATTCACCACTTCTAAGCAGAAGGCAGCTGATAATGTTGTCTCTGAGCCTGACCGGGCAAAGCTTGTCTTCCTCCGGGATGCTTCTTTTGTCTCACTCAGACTCACCCTGGGTCTGGGTCCACGTCCAACCGAAATTTTGTGCAGACATTCATGGTTCCCACATGATATCTCGTAATGACTTTGGTGGTCCCCTTTCTCGACCTCCAGCGCTTTTATGAGGTCTTTTAGTGAAATGTCTCGACTACTTTCGGAGGGATTGCCATGACATTTGTTACACACATTCATGTGCCCTTCAGGTTCAATTTTAATAACTTTGGTAATCCCGTAAACTTTCCTTGAGGTCAACATTTTAATTTGGAATTAGACTGCTGATGCCTCGTAAAGACACCTTGAGAAAAAAATGAACTCTTTATGGACTTTCCAGAGTTTAAGTACTCAGCATTTCTGTTTTTCAAGATGGAAAAGCAGCATTTAATATCATCACATGATGCAATAACTCTCTATACAGATAGGAATGCTGCACATTATGGGCATTGTCAAGAAAACATAATTCAATCAATAGATGACTGAACAAGCCGTCTGTAGAGACACGATTTTAATTTATTGTTTGCGGACATTCCATTATTTTTTAAAACAGCTGATCTACGGCATCAGCTTATTTCACCCACGTTCAAGTCAGAGTACTTTACAAAACATGAGCTCAGTAATCATAACGGCTTTAGAGAAATGTCAGAATCCATTACTCCGGAAATTGTTTTGGGTGACAGCTTTGTAACATGAACAATTTTGAGATATTGTTTAATATTTTATTTTGCTGTAGTCAGGGAGGAGCTGCCCAGAGATGGGCGAGAGTAACAGCCCATAATATGTTATTAAGGGCAAACATCAGCTGAATATATCAGTGGATTCATAAAAGGGCTATGGCTGATAACTGTCCTGAGTGGTTGAAATTGGCACTCTAACTCATTGTGTATGGTCGAGCCATAAAGCTGAGGTACTGGTCCAATGTGCTATCTGATATGGAAAAAACATTGGATTTGGAACTGGAGATAAGGGACCTTCTGTCCCACATCCTGGGCCAATCAGGCAGATATGTAACATAAAAAACAATAAAGGGTTGTACTAAAATCTTACTTATGCTATGAGGAAGAACATTTTACTGCAGCAGATAAATTAAAGTCAGAGAGTGCTGTTTGATTTACTGCCATTACATGGTGTCTGCCATCATGCTGCAGGGATTTTCTTGATTGTTCTCATTGTACATTGCCATTGACTACATTTACATGCACACTAATAATTTTCACTATTATTCCTAATGTAACAATGTTCTTAATTTGACACAGGTCACATAAACAGCATACTCCGTTTGGATATTCAGTATTAAGTCTTTTTCCAAATGTAGCATTTTCCAATTAAGACATGTGGAATTTTCATTCATTCATTCATTCATTCATTCATTCATTTTCCACTTATCCTGTTGGGGGTTGCAGAGGGGCTGGAGCCTATCCCAGCTGACATTGGGCGAGGGGCGGGGAGTGCTCTTAAGGCATGTATACAGTGCTTTCAGATTTTGCATCACTACTGGGGTTTTACCACAGTTTGCGAGACACTGCCTCTTGCCTGTTNGACTGTGGGAGGAAGCTGGAGTACCCAGAGAAAACACACGCTGACACGGGAAGAACATGCAGACTCCACACAGAAGTGCCGCCTACATGTGGAATATGCTGATGTAATTTGGATTTTAGGAGTGCTCTTAAGGCATGTATACAGTGCTTTCAGATTTTGCATCACTACTGGGGTTTTACCACAGTTTGCGAGACACTGCCTCTTGCCTGTTTACAGTCAGCTCCGTACGTTGTCATGGTTATGTTTTACACAATCCGACTGACTAACATTTTGCAAGGCTGAAGGGTAGAGATGCTGAAAGAAAGCCTGTACCTCTGGTCAGATAAAGAAGCATACCTGTGTTTAAACATCATGAAAGACATGGATATTAACAGGTTTTTGGATAATGTGCAAATATCACAACACTGACTTGCAGCTACATGAGATGTTTCAGCCGGCCTGACCTGGCTAACGTGCATTACGCGGTTGATGCCACAGCGTCCTTTGTTGTGTTGAGTTCCGTACAATAAACTGCAGGTTCCAGTTGCAAAACTATCAAAGTATTTATTCATAGCGCCAAACACAGGTTGAATAAATGTCCATCTTCAATGTTAATGTCAATGTCAACCTTTCATTCAAACTGAACACACAGCATGTTACACACTGTCCCGCGCCACAGTGGTCAAAAACCTATTGCTCTTCCGGGTTGAAACACCTGATAGCATCAATGTTGTTCCTACCTTTATACCCTTATGTTCAAAATATCAACACAGCGCCACCCAGTGTGCATCCATGGTAACTTATGTTTCAGATCTACTGAGTGAATGACAGGCCCATTTCCACTGAAGAAGTTCCTGGTACTATTTGCGGGGCAGGAACTTTACAGGAACGTCCTTTCGCTCAGCCCTCTCAACTGCCGTGTCTCCACTGAGTAGGAGGAAGGTTCCTGTAAAGTCACCGGGCTCTGGATGTGACGTAATCGTTGCGCGACCATTTTGACCAGGGTGACTCCTTTTAAAAATGCGACTCCTCGTCTGCTGAGTTTTAAAAATGCCGGCTATTTTGTCGCTTTCTGTTGATGTCACATCCCGCCTTGAGTATATCCAATCAGCACCAAGTAAACCCCAAGCCCCACCCAGGAGTTTTTCGGGGCTGTTCTGAGTACCTACTCCGAGGCAGGGACAACGGCCCCGGCCCCGTAAAATTACCCCGAAGTTCCTGCGGTGGAAACGGGCCTTATTTGGCTCTTACACTGACCTTTTCAAGAAAGTGGTTGAAGGAATGAAAGACGGAGCCCGTGTTCACATGGTCTAACAAGTACACCACTGGTGGAAAACTTAAAAAAAAATCCTATCTTTGACACAAAGACGCAAAATAGGACAAGTGGCTCCAGCTGTTATACTTTTCCAATATTACAGTCTTAGCCATATAAACAGCTTAGTAGGAATATTGTCTTATTTGTAATAAGGGCAAAAACTTGAATATAACACAAAAGAAAACCCAGAATATTTTGTGCACGTAAACATAACGTGCATCATTGTAACTTCTTCGTTGTGTGTATGAATCTAAGCTGGTGTTCTTTTACTTTTTGTTTGTTTGTTTCTATTATTTAGAAACTCCTGTAGATTTCATAATGTGTCCATCTTCTACTTGTCGTTAAAGTGAAAACTAGTAAATACATTGTCGAAAAAAAGGTTTTGAGTGGTAACACAATAAAAATGGCTGGTGTTGGTGTTGAGGTGTATGAGCCAAAATGACGGGACAAGCGAATGATGGTTTTCTTGTCCTGCTGTCGGCTGTGCTCAACTGTATGATCAGTTGAGTAGAATAACACTGCCCACAATTCACTTATAAAAGTTGTTTTGAGTTTGGTTTCATGTTTTCTTGATACATAGTTTAATGTAAGTGGTAGCCAGTGTTTGCCTCCCAAAATTTATCTTGGATTAGGCTCTCTCTTCAGGGTTTTTTAGCAGCTTCCAGAAAATGTTTTACTGTAGCAATAAAAGTGTTCTCTGTGAGTCAGATAGATATTATGCATAAGTTCTGTCATCTTAAAAAAGTAAAAACCTGATTTTATCAAAGCAGTTCATCTTAAAGATGGAACAAAAGAGCAGCATTAAAAAGTTGGATTCCGTTATTTCTACATTTGAAGACTGTACGTTATTAGTTTTTGCATATTGCTGTGTGTAGTGTCTGTGTGTGTTTTGTGTCTTTGAAGTAGTTTTAGTGTATAAGTCTCACTGTGGTCTCTCTCCTCTGCAGTGGAGCTGCGTCAGGCCATTGTAGCCATGATGAACAGGAAGGACGAACTGGAGGAACAGAACACGTACGTTACGGGTTATATTCTCCTTATCTGCCGCCCGCAAACCCCCAAACACATACACACTTACACTCAGACTGGAGGAAGATATCGAATGACCTTTCTGTATAAATTGTGTCAGCTTGTTTTCCTTTTATCCTGAGACGAGAGGGTTGTTTTTTTTGTGCTGACTTGGGGGCAGGAAACTGTTTTGTTGTGTTTTGTTTTTAGCATCAAGCCACCAGAGACTTATGATTTACACTCATTTAACAGCTGCTAAAAAGGAGCGTTGTGCAAACAGCCAAGCACAGTTCAATAAAAATCTGTTGTAAAGACCAAAATGCACAGTGATATGTTTACACACCTATGGAATTAATCATAAATAAATGTGAATCTTCTGGCAGGCAGTATTAAGATTTTAAAGATAAACTGTGATTTGTGCTCGTGGCTTTAAAATAACAGCGATGCAATCACAGATGTGTTGATTAAATGTTTTGTATCAGAGCTGAGTGTGACTGCAATTAAAGAAGCTTAATAATGTTTATCCAATCTACTGTTTATCAAAATTACCAGAATGTAAACATTTAGTATGTCTCAGTGTGGAGGATAAGGTCTGTGCAAGACGCATCACCTGAATGTAAATGGGACATAAAACGTATACTAAGATGTGTGATGTGCTTGATGTCTTTGACAGGTCTCTTCGCAGTCTGCTGGATGGGGAGATGGAGCACTCAGCAGGCCTGAGGCAGGAAACTGATCTGCTCAAGAGGAAGCTGGCAGAGCTGGAGGAGAGACACACAGCCAAGGTCCAGGCACTGGCCAGGTAAGACGCAGCTGGGATGTCTGTCGAACGAACATTATTGCTGTCATTTCTGCTTGGAATGTGGAAGGTTAAAGCCGCAGTTGCCAAATTGACCCATTTTATTCACCATTAAAGTGACGATAGACAAGATTTTTTGCTTTATCTTATCACTGTGAAGTATACGCTGATAGCACAGTGTAATAGCTATTGAATGATAACACCATCACATTGAGATCGTATATTGCTCAGCCAAAATAGGAAGAAGATAGCACTTTTGTTTTCATTGGTAGCTATTGGCAGCTATCCCCAGTTACAAAGTATCAGGTTCTTTGCTGTTACATGAAGTAATTAACATGACAGTAGCTGCATCCTCACTGACAGTGTTGATCTTCCCAGTTTTTAGTGTATAAAATTAGGAACAGGAAATCACACAAGCAACTATTTACATGGAACAGTGGGAGATTATGTTGCCAGCCAGGTTGGATAATGGAGTGACAAGAAGTAATAGAACAAAATAAAATAGATTAAAGTAAAGTCTGACGGTTCATAGGCTCAGATAAAGTCAGCTCTGATAGAGGTTATATATGCGATCCATTTGTTCCAAATTAGATAGAATTTATTTTTTTGGGTTCTTAAACAATATGTTATTTTTTCCATTTTGAATATTTCTAAAACTATTCCAAGCCAATCGTCTATTGTTGGTGGTGCTGGATTTAGCCATCTCATAGTGGTATCTTTTTTAGTTGCCGTTAAGAGAATTTGTAGTAGTCTTATATCCTTCCCTTGGTCCAAAAAACAAACACGGCCCAGATACAGAGTTTCAAAGTCCAGAGGAACCTGTGTGCCAAAAGTTTTACCAAGAGAGTCATGAACGCCCTTCCAAAACAATTTCAGTTTGGGGCAGTCCCAGAATATGTGATAATGGTTTGCCAACTGCACTGCCTCCAGCATGGCATATTAGCATCGCTATATTTTTCTTGGTTGGGTGTCTTAAAGTACTTGATTATGTTTTCCAGCAGTGTTCTCTCCAGTCCATGGAGTTAGTTGAGGACCATTGAAATTGCCAAATATCCCCCTCAGGCCTCTTCTGACAATCTAATCCCCATCTCTCGTTCCCACTTCTCTTTAATATAATTAGTGTTGTCGTTCTTAGCATGAGATAGAGCACTTACTACATTTTCAACAGTGTAACTAGTAATCTGTTCTGTAAGCCATTACATTTAAGAAGTAACCTTCTGTACACTGGTTATACGTTTACAACAAATATCTTTGAGTCTATCTTTGAAAAAAAAAAATGCATTTGAGGATGAAACCTTTTAATTTTTAAAATAGGCTTCTTATATTTTATAGACCAAATGGTTAAAGGTTCTGTATGTGCCATTCATAGTATTATTATAGCAGCAAGCAACTATTTGCTATGTAAAGATAAAGTGGAATGATGGCATCCCCAGCAGAGAATGAACCGACACTCCCTCTGTGTGTGTTGTAATCTGAGCTTCTCTGTGGTTTGTTGCGGTCGACAGTCTGGCTGCTTGTGCATGTTTGTGCATATGTGTATCCCACTGGCTCATCACCACCTCTCTGCATTGTGCTCATGTGGTGTCGACTGCTGATATTGGCACAGTGGGGTTGCAGAAGCTTTGTGTCCACCCTCTGGTTAACACTGTTAGCTCTGTCAGCACCATTTCTTCTTTTTTGTTTTAAGATTATTTTTTGGGCTTTTTGCCTTTAATTGACAGGACAGTGTGAAACGGGGAGAAAGAGAGAGTGAGGGGATGACATGCAGCAAAGGGTTGCAAGCCGGAATCGAACCTGCGACCACTGCAGCGAGGCATTGCCTCTGTACATGGGGCGCCAGCACTATCCACTATGCTACCGATGCCCCGTCAGCACCATTTCTGATGCTTCTTCATGGAGTTAGCACCATTAGCTACTTGCTCCTGGCTCAGCCACCTCCATGTTAAGAACTGCCTCCAGACAAGAGCGCATTTAATTGATTTATCAAGAAAATAATCAGCAGATCAATGGATAATGAAAAAAGATTGTTGATTACCACTGCTGAAATAACAAGTCAAAAGGAAAACAAAGCTTCCACAGACCACAGGTCCCAGTGGACCCACTAATAATAGCTGAATATGCTGCCAGAAGATTTTCCTTCAGAGCTTTAAACTCCAGACAAATTATCTCCTGTTTCCACTTGTAGAAGCTAAAGCGTGAAGTTTCTTAATGTAGTTCCGTATGGCCATTACTATCTTCTACTGTTATGCATCTGCAATCAAGAAATTACAATGCTGAGAGTTATCTGGCACATTTTGCGGTTTCAGTGTAGGAGGAAATCCAGTGCAAACGATCTAGTGAAGAGGGAGCATATCTAATATCCAGTATTACAGCTTTTACTTTTTAGTCTGAGTACCAAAAGTTACTTGGACGTTGTTTCCTCCCCCATCAGCTGGAAATGAGAGTAGCTGTGTAGTGCTGGTGGGAGGATTTTTTGTCCAAAGCAGAGTGCTGGAAAACATTTTAGAAAAGCCAGAATTCGAATCACTTGACATTGTAATGATTGTTTCATTGGTACTGACCATTAACCCATCAACCCCCTACAGATACATGATGGCTGTTTTGTTCTGTGCAACTTTTTACATTGTGCAGTCTTAATAGCTCGGCCATCCAGGCCATTTGAAGAGACCTTCCTCACATCAGGCAATTTGACTTGTCACAGCAGGAAACACACACACACAGGTGGCACAAATAACATCAATAATTAACGATTAACACCCATTGTTGTAAGGTTATCACTGTAGTTGCACCTGTGTCAAAGAGGATGAGCCAGTATGGGAACTTTTGTCCGATGTATGTACAAATTGGAGCCAAAAAGTTTCAGTCAGTAAACATTGTGTAAAAGCTGTAATAGCCCAGAGGACCTTCGTGTCTTGCGATTAAAGCTGCTTTGTCGCTGCTGATTGTGCTGGGCTGTGCCTCTGTACCTACAGTAGCTGCATCAGTGTTTTACACATAATCACAGTAATTACCACCACATCACCTAATGGCAAGAGCCTTACCCAGACAGATGGAGAAACTATATTTGTGCAACTATCACTGTTAAGCCTCCACATCAAGTTTAGGCTGCTCATGATGAAAAGTCTTGGAGGACTACACTTGCCAACCCTCCTGTTTTCACTAGGAGTCTTTTAATTGCTCTCTCTCAGTTTCCTCCCAGGGTTGCAATTCTACTGTATGCCTCCTTATTTACAACAAACTTTCAAATTTATTGTACTGTATAGTGTGTATAAGCCGTATGACTCTACCCGTTAGCGCTTTCCCCTCCATCCATTCTTCTCCGACCCTCTGACCTTGCTCATGTCAGGCCAGCTGCCGATGGACATCTCATCCCAATGATGGTCGTTACACATGTGTAAGTCCGATTGGATGTTCTAGCGGGGGGTTTTAGGGGTACCTCAGGGGTTAGAGAGGGATCCTCTATTGCTATGTCTTCCAGAGACTGTGAGCCTCTCGTTTCACCTGCACAGACATCCAGGACCCAGGAGTGTGTGGTCCAGGGAGACACTCTGGCTCCCTCCAATCCTGCTGGTTCTCTGTGGGGGTCCCAGGGTCATGAACCAAAAACTAAACCAAATTAAATGTATTTAACATAAAAATGCTGATGCAATGTACTTATTACTTTGTTTTTAGTTTTAGTTTTTGTTCGTTAAAAGTCATCAGAACGCAGGTTAGGTTTCAGAATCCTCCGTATTTTTGAGGTCTTAAGGTTGGCAAGTACGGAGAGGACGAATGTGAGGAAAACTTTTTTCCCTCTGCTCTTTTATCCCAATAACTAACCACCTACAGTTTCCCCTGAAAGTGAATTGCGTCACCTCAGCATTGACAATTGATTGCCTGTATGCCACAAGTCTTCAGTCGAGCCCTGAGCCCTTTAAATAGAGGATTAGTCATCCTCCAGCAGTCTAAACAGAAAGCCCCAGCAAGACTGTGCTCAGATAGTAGCCTCCTCCAGTAAGTCAGGCCACCAGCTAGGATTGATTGAGTGACTCAAGTTAAGTGTGTAGGGACTGCTGAGGCTGATGGGTGTGCAGCTTGGCGAGGACAGTAGTGCAGCTGCTGATGGGGGCTTTTTAATGTGTTATCATTTTCATGTTCACATGGAAGGGTTTAACGGAGCTGAGAGGGAAATGGAAAGCGTGAACAAGGAACATGGGACGGCCTCATGACTGCCTCGCTCTCTCCGCAGGTGATTGTGACATACAGTGTGCTTTTTTTTCCCCACACAACCAAACGCGCACACTCAGACACACAAAGCCTATTCTATAGTCGACCGCTAAATCTCAAGTGCTGCTTTTCCTTCTCAGCCAAATCTGTCTCGATCAATAGCGGCTATAAATACCACTGAAGGAGCAGCTAGCCACTGAATGAGGGCTGGAAGCTGTCAGCATCATTCAGTGAAAGAGGCTACTGGCAACGGTTGCTATGAATCCCACAATTCTTTTCACTCGCACTAAGGGTGAACTGGGAGTCAGTAAGCCTGACATAAAATGTGACACCGAACAATAACAACTTAACATTTGAAAGGACAGTTGGCTCACTTGTTGACCGACGACTCGCTGAAGTGCTTTCCAGCTTTTCAGTTAATTGCAGTGTTATTGAGACAGATTGTTTAATCTGCTCTTTAAACTTTGACAGGTTTCACTTTGCTGAGTGCTGAAAATTTCCAGGTTAAATGTTTATCTTGAGCACCGGATGGTCCTGCTGTTTGAGGAAGATGCCGCCAGTCATCTGCTTATTTTTGTGCCTCTCCTAGTAGTAGCACAGCGCCCAAACCCAAAGGAAGTGGCATGTGTGTGAATGTGTGTGTGTCTTGAGCCCGGCTGTATATGGGGGTGGCAGAGGATGAGCGAGCCGCCATAGATAGATTTCGGCTGACGTAGACTCCGGCAGAGGGGAGTGGGCTAAAACGAGCCCGCTGCTCACTTACCGAGTTACTCACACATAAAACTCGGATATACAGCAGGACCCTTACTCACACACGCATCCAAATATAACACGAGAATGTAAGACTCTCACTCACACGTTGACACATAGCAGCCCACATCCTCGCTCTCAACTTATACCAGACTATAGAAATCTGAGCGTACATGCAGCGGTCCACATGTATGTTCGTATGCACATGGTGCCTTAAATCAATCTGCCAAACTGTACATGAGATCAATATTAGTGTTTTCATTACATACAGTACTTACAATGGGCTGTATTTAAAGATGGACGAAGCGTCTCCAATTGACCCTTTGCTAAGTCCCACCCCAGGACACAGACTGGCTAATCATAAGATGGCATCAGGCCGGCTCAGACCAGGGTCTGACAACAACAGTCTTTTCGGATTTCTTTCATTTTCAGGCTGGTTTTGTGGATTTGGAGCTAAATGTTGTGCCTGGGGCACGTCGCGTATTAATGATACTCGTTACCTGGAGAGGTTGGAAAAAGATATACGTTTCTTCCCTGTTCCAAAATCAAACCCTGAAAAGTGTAGGGTTAGCTAGCTAGCTACTGAAGATTTAGCCTACTGAATGTATACACACGCTGCTTTTGCTTTTTAATGATTATAACTGTGAGAAAAAGACCGACCCTGCTGTACAGGAAGCAGGGAAACTTTGCTGATATTCAACCAGCTCTGTGTCGTCACATTGTGCACAGATGAATGTTGTTTGACTTTCCCTGGAGATTCCTGCCCATCTGGCAGTGGAGGTCCCGGCGCTGGCAGTGGGTGAAGCCAAACACCATTCATCTGCACACACTGTGATGCCACACAGCTGGTTCACTATCAGCAAAGTTTCCCTTTATATTCATTGTCTTCTGTGGCGATAAGCAGTGATGCGGTGGTTCACTTTTACACTGTGATCTGTAGCCTATAGTTCGGCTTTAGCTTCTAACTATCTTTGTCTTTTTAACCTGTTGTTGCTGCTGAGTCAGTTTGACATCCTGGATATATCCTTCAAACACAGGCTGTAGACCCCTCTGTCTGCTTCTCTCTGGAATCACTATTTCAGTTTTCCAAAAACATGATAATATTTCTTCAGGGAGTGCAGTTAGTTACAGTGTGGGCTCCATGCTTACTCTGACAGCTTGGTGGACCATCACAGAGGGGCGGGGCTTAGCGAAAGGTCAATTATTCCCACCAAAATAGATAAAAAAAATTAAAAAAATGGAGCCAAAATATTCTGGATACTGCTGCCATTTTGCACTGGTAACTTGCACTATAAACCTGTCTTCTTTAATGTTATGTAGACCACCAATGGAATTTTAATTTGTAGAAAATAAGACTATCTGCAATTGGAAATATATGAAGTCAAAATAGTGTCAAAGGTATTGCAGCTGAGTATGATTATACCTGAACGTCTTGAACAAATGAATTCATATGTTTGAATGTGTATCTGAACAAATAGGTTTAATATTTGAATCCACGAGGAGAGCCATAGCTCGCATGACATTTTTGAGTAAATGAAAAAGATATGTGAGTTCATAAAGAAGATCTGCAGAAAGGTCTACAGTTACAAAAACGGTCTCCAGTCACAAATCCATCTGTCTGTTGGTGATGGGAGTTCACACAGAACTCAGCTGAATGTGTGAATCCTAGCTTTACAGCAAGAAATCATACCTACAGGTACAAATCCTTCTGTCTCACATCTGATGCTCCCTCCTGAACAGCCAGTGGTGATGCTTATATTCATTTTTAACACATGAAACATTTAAATTCTTTGATCAAATGTTTTTACACATTCACACAGAATGTTTTCACACTTTCAGATATGATCATACACAGCAACAACACTTCTGACCCTATTTTGACTTGTTAGAAATTGACAAGTGTCCAACTTATCATTATGAAGTAAATACTGATTGCACAATGTAATGGCTATAGAATTCTTACATCATCTGAATTTAGATTGTGTGGAGTATGGAGAGTACTAGTGACCACTAGTAACACTAACAACCAATGTTTTTATGAATGGCTCTCACATTTGTGCAAGGTGCAAACGCACAGGCGATGTGATACAAATCATTCAGCCCTACTTTAGGTTTAAACATCTTATGATAACCAAAATCCCACATGATCTGTCCTCACATCTCAGTGTCTTCATCAAACAACTCCTTTTATTGAGTCACTATCATTACTAATGATAAAAGACACTGAGTTGTTTGAAAACTGTCGCTTAAAAATTAGCAACAGTCCAAAACCAAAATGGCCTTGCTCCGAAATTCTAACCCTCAAACTCCTTCCCTCAAGGATAGCAGTTAAGACACACACACACACACACACACACACACACACACAAACTCTTTCCCCCACAACTACATCTTGTCCCCCTTTTTAGACATCAGTTGGCAGAGCAGAAAGCAGGCCTCTCGCAGCAGGAAGATGGGAAAGCGGCCAGTCAAGTGGGCTCGGGCCAGGAAGTGGTACCTCGTCACTGGGAGAGGGGGCGGTTGGACAGGCGGACACATACGCACACACGCTCACACACATGCACAAAAGAAACGGGAGCAGATGCCTTTTTCTTAGCTGGCAGAGCTGCCGTCTTTTCTCCAGGCAGTCTGGTGCAGCTGATCTAAGAAGTGGCAAAGCGAGCTCCTGTGAAGTTTGCCTAGTTTACTTGTTGGGAGTGTTTAGGCTCGCTGTTTTCTTTCTTTGGGAAGTCAATTATGTCACTCTGCCCTGAGGGGCCTTTTTCCTTCAGTGCTGAAGTTTTAACAACCCGGCCCTGCACCCTATTGCCTTGTTGTGCCTGAGTGTGGATATATATATGTGTGTGTGTGTGTGTTTCTGCAGCTCTGGGCATTGAGCCTTTGGAAGTATGACACAAGAGTGCATGCTTGAAGTTTTTTTTTTCTTCAAAGAGGCTGAGCAGTAAATTGCACTCAGGAGTATTACGCGGCGGCTGAGCTGTCCGTCTCTGAAGGCGTCTTTGTACTTCTCATTTACTGCTTCCCAACAAAACCAGATCATACCTGAAGAACAGCCAATTTAGCTGTGTTTATTGCACATTAAGATGACTACAAAGCACGAGGATGATAAAGGAAGGGGTGGCGGGGAATACAAGAGAGAGGGGAAAAAAATCACCCCAGGGCTTCTGTTAAGTAATTACTGCGTGTAGTTTAAGTTTAAGCTTACCTCTTGAGATACTTTTTGTGCTCCTTCTTCAGAGATGATAAGATCCTACATCCTTCCTCTCTTTCTAATAGTCTCTTACTGTATTTGCTTTATTTAAAACACACACACAAACTAAACAGTCGTCACAAGCTTTCTCTCTTGCCCACAAAATATTTGGAATTTCTTTATCTCTCAAATGCACGCTGTTTCCTGCTCTTTCACCATCTCCTTTATTTGCACACAGCTAGAATTCCTTCAAATCTATCTCTAAAGCAGGCAGCCTGTCTTACACTCCTTGTTTCTCTTGCACACAAAAACCATCACCAACTCTTTCATAAATCTCCTCGTGCACAAACACCGCTCGTCTTCCCCGCTCGCCTCTCACATGCAAGGAGATGAGATGACTTCAACAGTTTTATTAACAAACGTAGTTAATAGGCTTATCCTCTGAGCAGGCATCGCACTAACAATATTTCTGGGTCAGACTATTGCCCTTAATGAGAAAGCGGTTTGTGGCCGGTCCCATATCAGCCGGACGAAGGATGCAGTTTTCACAACAGAGATGCCGAGCAAGTACTTCACTTTGGACACACTCATTTAAAACTTTACTGTCCCTCAAGGCAGAAGAGACATTTAAGAGTTTCAGATGACTTTCAAACACTCGGCATTTTCAGCGATCCAACATTCACTGGAAGCAAAGCATCAAACAACTTAATGGATCGCTCTCAATTGGAAAGCATTAACAGACAGCCAAAGCTGCAGTTTCTTGCTACAGTTTCAGGGAAGAGAAAATTGGTCCAATGTTGTCACTCCCAGGAGGCTTTGTAGTTTAGATTTGTTTGGTATCTATCATTCATGGTCTGTCCTGTGGGTCTGAAGGCTGTCCACTAAACTGAGTTTGTAATGATGGACTCGCCAGAGGTGTTGAGGAAGTGTGTGCAACAGGAATTTGGGCCTAAGTGGGTATTTAATAGCATACAGCTATTCAAATGTATGGGCACAATATAAACACTGTGTGTGCAAGATCGTTTACTCAATGGTTTCCATATATGAAGCAGAATTTAGCAGGGAATACAACAGAGAATGTTCCCTTTACTGTGTAAAATTTCAGTCATCTGTATGGTTAATGTAGAAATAGTGCTAGAACTAGTCGATTTGTGGTTGACATGATGGGCTGGACCAAAAAGTGGTTCACAAAGTGAATGTAAGTTGTCGCAAGATGATTAACAAGATGCCCTGCTAGCAGCTAGTCTCTTGGTCGGTCTACCTCTTTGTTCCAGACTGAAATACCTCTACTGTTGGATGAACCGCCATGAAATCTGGTACATACATATTCATGGTGCCCAGAGGATGACTTCTAAGTACTTTTGTATTTGTCTGACTTTGGTGTGACAACACCAGCAGGTCAACAATTTTCACCTCATCCCGTGAAATTTCTTAATGTCTAAGAGATGGATTGGTACAAAATTGCGTACACACTTTCATGGTCTCTTCACGATATATCTTAATGACCGATTCCCTGGCTCCGCAAATTGTCAGTCACTGTTTTAAACATGCCCTGTATTAGATAATGGTTGTGATTGGCCTAGAGCAGGCCAGACTGGCTTGAAATGTGTCTGAACGGGACCAGGACCAGACACATTTACTAGTACAAATTAAGCATAAGCTTGCAGATTTGTCTGGGTCCCAGGCTAATCAGTTAGTTGATTGACAGAAAATTGATCACCAACCGTTTCAATAATCAATTAATCATTCAAAATCATTCAATTCATTCAATTGTGTCCTTGTAAATTGCATACATTTTGGGTTTGGCCTGTTGATTGCACAAAACAAGGATTTTCAAAGATGTCACCTTCAGGGCCATTTTTCGCATTAACTGACTGAATCATGAATTGTAAAAATAATTGATTGAAAATTACTCAATAATATATATAATCGCTATTTGAGGCCCTAAAGGGAAGTTAACTTAAATGGATGAAATGACATGCATTAGGAGAAACAGCCTGTGTCTTTGAGCTTTGATGGGATACTTAATGTGGAGCATGGCATGCATTTTCTCCGAACAATGACTGAGCGCACACAAGATACATTAAGAAAATTAATGTCTGGGATGTTGAGGCATGAGGCGGAGAGTTTTCTTATCAGTAATGAGTAGGTTAATCGCTCATGGGGGAAAAAACAAGAAATTCTGTGTTTGATTTAGCATGTGTACAACCTGGGGGGAGTCGCTCCAACACAGACGGGACACAGAGGGTGTATTTCACGCCTCCGGGTTGTGCTTTACCAGGCTGCTCTAAAATTGGACTCGAAAATGTACCCAGCAAGTGAGGCTCTTGTTAGTTTGATGTTTCCTCATAACCTGTACGACACTTGCTTATTTACAAATGTCCCACTGACAGCTCCAGTAATATCAGCTGACAGCAGCCCGTGTACACTTCCCTAAATTTCCCTCAAGACCGCTTATTTTGGAGATGCATGTCGTAACGTTGGTGTGATCTACACCTGTGTCAAGATTTTGTTTTGTGCAAGTGTGTCTGTATCCATCATCTGATGTAATGATGCAGAGAATATTGTATTCTGGTTATTGTATTAGTACAACTTTTCATACCAGAGGTGGCATACTGGGAACATGCATATTTCTCTTTGCAAGGAGCCAATGGGTATGGTTACATTTTTGTTGTAGGAAAGTCAGCTTAAAAATGTTTTAATAAATATACGATTGGAGTCAATACTTAAAACGTGACCTATTAACAACACAACTAGGCTATGTCCGATCACTGATAATTCCCATTCAGTGGCCAACAAGGCAGAGGTCGGTCCAGTATATTGCACATGGTGACATTTCTCTAGTTTAAACCTTCCTCCTGTTTGACATATTGTCCATAGTCGACTGCCTTAAATAATGCAGAGAACAAGCACATTACACCAGCAGAGTGATCAATAATTTAGCAAACTGTGTTCATTATCAGGCTGTTGTAACCTGAAAAAGAAATTAAAGTATTGTTTGTTCAGAGAATTATTTATTCACAGCAAAGGAAGCTTGCTGTGAATAAATAATTCTCTGAACAAAGAAGACTGAGCAAACAGTAGTGTTGCTGATTAACTGAAGAGCTTTTGGGAAATGATTTCTGTTGGCTGCGTCTTAGAGTGTATTGAGTCATTACAACTATTGAAATCATTTAGGTACATAATGGACTGCAAACTTTTTAAAAACCTGGACTGATGGAGGAGGGTAGAAATGACTCATAGTACATAGTTACAACAAGTTAACATGATGGATCAATAACCCTGTCAACCCTGGTTTCTTATGCTGTTTGTTACTGGTACTCGTCAGCATTTGAACCTAAGAAAAAATACTTGAACAGTGCTATGTTATAGAGATATAATTAATTAGACTATTAAAAAATAAATGAAGCAAAGTATTTAAATGTAAAATAGCAGCATGAGTAATTGTAATAGACTGTTTAATAGTGGGTATTTGGTGTTTTTTCTTCCGCCTCTTTTTAATTTCAATGTGTGCTGGTTGTTTCTGCATTTTCAATTTGTGCTTAAAAAAAATAATAAAAAACTCTGTGTGGTAACGCAAAAAAAAAAAGAAAAAAAAATATTGCAACTTGTTATGCTCAGGGGGAGGTGAAGAAGTTGGTGTATCATTAAAAGTTAAACGCAGTTAAGTGAAAATGAAATGAAATTAAAACAGAGAAGCAATGAAAAACCAGTGAGTCAGTGAATAAATGATGATATATAGTCATGACGTACTGTCATTGCATTAGCTAAGGCAACCTCTCTTTGTCATCTCTGGAAGGCTTTTAACACCCTTATGTGTGCACACAGGGCTGTTACCAGAACACTTTATAAAGCACATAGCTCTAATAGAAGTTTCTCAAAACTCCTTATTTCCATTGTCCAGTGGGCTTTCCATTATACATCCATTGATGTACTTTGTTTTAAGTTTTGACTGGTGCACTTTTAACAATTTCATGCTGCTTATATTGATAAACCAAGTCACAATATTTGCATAACAGTAGTAGATGGAAAAGCACATAAATTTGCAGTTTCTTTTGCCCATTTTCTAAAAATTTTGGCTAAAATTTGCACTACATTTGGATGGAAGCTCAACTATTTTGACATGCTCTTGCAGAAAAAGCACAGGTGTGATTAATAACACCAGTAAGGTGAGCCAGCTCAAGACCCATTGTTAATGTTGTTGGTAACGCCTGTGCTTTTCCTGCTATGACAAGTCAAAATGTCTGCTGTGAAGCTGGTAGATTTTTATGTCTTGCCTGTGCTGGTTGTTTTGCTATTTTGGAGGCAGCAGAACAGGCTGTAACTACACCTTATTGGCTGATACGGCTAATGTGTTAGCAAAAAATTCCTTTTCAACTCATCCAGCAAATACAGAGCAACATTACCATGCATTCTGAGTCGTGCTTCTGGATACCTGATGAATATTAATCCAATATTTTGTGTCCTTTTATCTCTGTTTTTGGTCTCCACCAACCTCTGAGGGAACTATCTGTCTCTTCAGCAGCACTATGTATGCTAACTGGCTATTTGGTGCTGCCAGAGTTGCCAGATTGGGCAGTTTTCCACCCACTTGGACTACTTTTTATTTGATAGGTTATTGAAATGTTTAGGGATGCACCGAATATTCGGTAACCGAATATATTCGGCCGAATATTGCAAAAAAACACACATTTGGTATTCGGTGGAATAAGTTAAAAGCAAGGCGGAATAATAGCGGCATGTTTTGATAACGCAATCAAACAGCGTGCCTTGACGGGCGGAGTAAAATGTCGGCAGTGTGGCGATCCATCCGTCACCGCACTCGCATTTGCGACTAAAAATTGTTTTGAGCGAGCAAAATAGGCTTAAATCATTCAGCACGCTGTGCGAGCAGCCTACAGATTTCA
>NC_065518.1:25307486-25333803 GCF_006386435.1 Epinephelus moara | reverse complement strand
TTTTTATAAATGACAAAAGGCACATCTGTCTCATTTTCGCTGTGGTATCGTGATACTACTCAGAACCATGATATTTTCATTGGTATCGTACAGTGGGTCCTAATTTTGGTACCGTGACAACACTAATCTGGAGGGTGTTCGTCTGCAAAAACTAATTAAAAACTAAACAACGATATTCGGTATTCGGTATTCGGCCAAGCGCTTAATATTATTCGGCTTCGGCTTCGGCCACAAATTTTCATTTCGGTGCATCTCTAGAAATGTTATTTGGCGACTTGAAAATTTGGGCTTTTTTTTGTACGGTTGGGTCATTTCCCCAAATTGTTAGTTACACTGTGTTCCGCTGAATTGGTTCCTTCTCCTTATCTAGTTGGTATTATTGAGATTGGCGGGGCACTAACAATCGGCTCGTCAAGCAGTTACTGATATGACAGACAAAACCAAATCACAATAAAGGTCATTCTAAACTAAGCCCTTTACAAAGCTTTCATCTGAAATTCAGACTTGTTTTTATGTTGATTTTGTTGTGTAAAAGACTTGGTGAAGACCAACTTTCATTATTGCAACCATGGATTAAAGTTTACTCATAAAACAGAAGAACAGAAGCACGTCACAGGACTCGTATATAGCCACAGAGCTACGTATATATGGGCGGATGTGAGGTTTTAATTGGGTTACTTAGTGTCAGTCAAATCTTGCCACTGAGTGTCGGGCATGTAGTGTATACTTAGTCTATCAGAGTTTCTTTTTTCTAAAAAGAGCTGCCTGCTGTGTCTTCGAATGGGGTTGATGTGAGGTCAATTCCTGAGCTGATAACTCAAAACTAACTAAAAAGCTAAAAAGCTATGTAGACCTGAATGTAAGAGCAGAATTGGGTGGTAATTGTAAGTTCTAATTCTAAAGTTTGATTATTGCAGCTTTAATAATGTCTTTAATGGGTTGACAAACAAAAAGAGTTGAAGTAATCAAGTATTAATAGGCCAAAGCTCTACATTTGCTAAAAGTACGTTGTTTACCTGAGCGTCGAGTATCAGTGCCACTTCACTCACATTTTGTCAAATGCTGTAATCTGCCTGCTGGTATAACAACAGACACAAGACTCATTCTCAGTAAAATGAGACGCATCAGAATGTCTGCATATCTCCCAGAGCTCCTACACAAACACACACTTAGAGCAAGCGGCGTGTATTAGCTATAATTTAATCAGGCTGGAACAGCGTCTGGGCTGCGGGTGGTTCTGATAACAACGACGTGGACGGCTCCTCGGAGAGCTCGTCATGTGGATTCAGGAGGTCTCCCGGCAGGCGCCTCTTTTGTTGGTGGGGAATGAGGGCTGATAAGCAGGGCACCAAAAATCACCCGTGGAGAATGAGGGGTGGGGGGACGGCGGCGGAGCAAGACAAAGGCTGTTAAATTTAACTGCCGAGGGCGTAAAGCCACACTCCAACTCTGATTGATTTCCTCCCCAAAGTCGATGATGTTCAACCAGTTACGGCTTG
The DNA here is from genome assembly GCF_006386435.1 of Epinephelus moara. Lineage (NCBI taxonomy): Eukaryota > Metazoa > Chordata > Actinopteri > Perciformes > Serranidae > Epinephelus > Epinephelus moara. Next base: position 25,332,304 of record NC_065518.1, on the reverse strand, counting down.
TAAAGAGACTGCCTCTGTCTCTCACTCTGTTTCTTTATCACTCTGTCTTTGTGTTTGCGTCCTCATCTGCAGTCCAACACACACACCGCCACTGCTCTGAGCAGTGCGAGTGTAGAACTGTGGCTCAACTGGGCCGTAACTCTGACCATTAACTTGCGTCTTGTTGAAATTACATTTACAAGAGCTCTTAAAATGCATCTTGGAGATACTGAACACTGAAATTCAGTTTTGCTCTCGCTTGCTAAACGGAGGTCAGAACACACACTGCTGCCTCTTCTAATATCTGCATGGAGGCAGACACAGAAGAAGACTTATTCATAGAGAGCTTTCTTGGATACTGCACAAACATTAACCTCCTTCCAGCCTGCAGATTTTAATATGAGCATTATGCAAGAGATAAAGTTTTTGCTTGGGTTTGTGCACTTTATTTCAGCTTCCCAGATGTTTGTGCAACATTTTGCTCACTTTTATTTATACTTGTATAAATGTATATTGTAATTATTATTTCCTGACTGTTTCTGTATGGATTTATGTTTAGTTTTGTGATATTTTGTTTGTGGAGTTTGTAGAACTACGATTGAATTGATATTTGAATGACTTAATTACGTGTAGGCTCTAAGGGTGTAACGTAACACAAACATCACGGTTCAGTTCATTGCCCAGTTTAGGAGTCATGGTTCATTGAGAGTTAGGTACAGTGGGGAAAAAACCCAAATACACATGTTTGTTTTTAATGATTTTGAACAGACAAAGTGCAAGAGCAGCAGTCAGTCAGTCCATCACTTCAAACTAAGAAAGCCATTTCTTTTTATTGGCTTTTTAGGGGGATACAAGGGGGTTTGTGAGAGGAATCAAACAACCTGGGATGTTGTGGTAACTGTACATATCTGTATATACAGTATATATCTTAGCTACTTAGCCAACGGGGTGGCCCCATAAAACTATTTCTTTAGATTATTTTTTGGGTGTTCTTACCTTTATTGATAGGACAGCTATAGATTAACAGGTGAGCTAGAGGTTGCCCTGGAAAGCCATTTCTGTACGGAACATGACATTGTGGATGAGGGAATGAGCATTTTCAAAGAGGAAAAGATCTCTCCCAAACTGTCACCCCAAAGTTGGATGCAAACTGTCTAAAATATCATTGTTTGTCGTCACACAAGATTTTTCGTAGTAGGAATCAAAAACTTCTAACAAGGACGAACAGCTACAGTATTTAAAAGTATCTGGACAGTAGTGTTCACCACATAGCGTACTTGTGTTGGACCTAATTCTTGATATTCACATGTTTTAAAAAGCACAGTTAAAACCTTGCCTTGCTTGCTGTTCTAACATCAGTATCTAGACAGACACTTTTGGACTGAAGCTGGAGTTCTGTTTCTACAGGATGCACATAGGCAAACATGCATGGGGTCACTTGAAGATGTTTCTTTTGTACTTGTACGAACAACTACTTTTATTTGGTCTCTGCTTTGGTGGTGGATCAGCCAGTCAACTTTCTTGACGCACAGGTTCACATCAGTCATGGAAAAGTAAAGATGCCACAGTATAAAAATACTCTGTTACAAGTGAAAGTCCTGTATTCAAAATCGTACTTATTTAAAAGTATAAAAGTATTAGCATCAAAATACACTTAAAGCAAAAGTAAGAGTACTCATTATGCAGAATGGCCCTTTCCAGAATCATATCTGTGATATTACTGGATTCTAATTGGTGATGCATGCTCATGTGCCTGCTGGGTAGTTTAATCTTAGTGTGTCATAATTTGTAGTTGATTTATCTTTTGAATTATTAATCTGAATCTGCAAAGTAACTAAAGCTTTCAAATAAATGTAGTGGAGTAGAAAGTACAATATTGGCTTCCAAAATGTAGTAGAAGTATAAAGTAGCCTGAAATGAAGATACTTAGGTTCGTACAAGTTCCTCAAAACTGTACTTAGCCCACAGAACATTACACCACTGGTCTGCATAACACATTGTTGAGATTTGGAAGTTGTGTGTGTTGGCACTGCGAGCCCCTGTCATCTGTTACCCATAATGCCCTTCTTTGCGTAGGTTCTCAGAGACGTGTGTCACAGAAAAGCATAATTCCAGTTTAATATGTTACTACCCAAGCTGCAATTTCTTTACTATTGGACTCACATGCAGAAGTTATTTATCTGTTTATGCAGCTCATCTGTATGCAGTCTAAAAATGTTTGCCCAGATATGTCTCAGTCCACCTCAGTACGTGATCTCAATGCATCTTTGGTGCATATCTTCCTGGAATTTCTGCCTTTTGTGAATAAAATCCCATTACAGTCTAACTTTCAAAGATCCTGTTACAGGAAAAGTTCACCCCAAAATCAAAAGTACATATTTTTCATCTCACCTCTCATGCTATTTATCCATCTAATTTGTTTCTTTCCGAGTTGTTGAGTTGGTGCATCTCCTGTTAGCTCATCTGGCAACACTGAGCTAGCTAATGTTACAGCTCAGCTGAGGAGGATGCCATTAATGTTTACATCTCACGCTGTCATGAGTGGGTTCATGTTTTTGCGGTGATTCGGTTGGTGGGTGTAGTTTGGAAGAAAGAAAATAGTTCCTACGTGAAACTGCTCACAACAAGGTCTGTGGATATCCGAAGTAACTGGGTCATGATTTCTGGAGAGACAAATTGCTGTTGAGTTTTTCAAGTGTATTTTTTGGGCGCTTTGAGCACCACAAGCCGAGTGCCATCTAGTTCCATTATATTTTAGAGAAGGCAGACATCTTGGCTGATATCCCCAACACTCAGCAACTCACACCAAAACAATCTAGATTGATAAATAGCACTACAGGTGAGAGAACAATCTAGATTGATAAATAGCACTACAGGTGAGAGGAAAAATATGTATTTGTGATTCTGGGGTGAACTGTCCGTTCCAATTTCTGGTGTAAAGTCGGTCCACTTGTTACTGGCCTGACTGCTGTTGTCCTGTGGGTGGCCTGAAAAGCAAGCCGAGCCACATCTCTGTAAATATAACTCAGTCTGACCACCTGGATTAGATTTCAAATGTTTTTATTTTCACCGGACCTCAGGTGACAAGATGTCACAACAAGTTTCACACTGTCTTTCCCTACCACATGCTGTCATGAAAACAGAGTAAACAACTTCCTGTTACTGGCTCGATGTGGCTCCCAGAGATGTTGGACATAGAATGTACTGTGGTCACTTTGTGCATGGTAGCATCTTTACTGTGACAACCACAGCGTGCAGATGATTATTTTGTCTAAATGCACCAGTCTGAATGTAATCTGTTATGAGTTATGGCAAGGATATCTGACATTAAAAGGTCTGAAATGTTACAGTGTGTTAAAGTCATCCTTACTGTTTGTGTTCTCTGGTTATAAACTGAGTGTGTCTGTCTGTGCAGGGAGAATGAGGTCCTGAAGGTCCAGTTGAAGAAGTATGTGGGGGCGGTGCAGATGCTGAAGAGAGAGGGGAGCCAGGGCAATGATGGTAAACCACACGCACACATACACACACACGCACACACACTCTCCATCATTATGACCTGAAATTAGATTTCATATCTGTGTCCCAGTCCATCTATTTTGCTCTCAAACAGAAATGCTTATAGATGAGAAATAAGGTCATCAGTTTCCTCCACATCCCAGATCAGTTCAGATGCATTTCTCAGGGGCTCTGATGACTAACCTACCTTTTCACGGTGCGAACCCTTCTCTCACCCTGACTTATCCTTCCTTTTAGTTTTTGCGTAGATTTGATAACTTTGACTTTGTTTTCGTGTTGCCGGGGGGATGTAAGCGGTCGCTCTGTGTAAAGACTGGCGAGATAAGCCCCAGCTGTATCAAAGGCAAATAAAATGAACATGGCAGATTATGGAGGGCCACATAATGGCTAATTGCATTTTGGGGGATAGAAAGGAGAGCGGTTATCTGTGACGCCCTGGAGGGTTTATGTGTTTGTGAGTTTTATTGTATGTTCTTTGTGAGACAGAGGTAAAGGGATACGTGGAACTTTGTAATATCAAGTTAATCATGTTTTATTTTCTTAAGAGGTCATAAGAACAAATAGCTATTTGGTGCTAAAAGCCTTTTTAATAACACAAGATAAATCCAGGGTAGAATTATTTATTTATTTAGGCGAAAGAATACATAGGAAGGAAAAATTCAGTTTTTGTCAGGATGCGATAAAAACACTGCAACACTGATGCATCAAACAGTGCAGGAAACAAGCTATGGCGAGTATGGTAGGTCAAAATTGATATTGACATTGGGCGTGAACAGTTATGTAAGGTCAGGTGATATAGATAAAATCCTTTTGCACATAATGTGTGCGTTGAAATGACATGGCAAAAACTTTATGTCATCATAAATGAAAATGAAAATAAAATCAGTCACTCACTACATATGAGGGCTGGGTATCATTCAAAACATTTACAATACCAGTATCCATACGGTGATACTAATACCCATTAAGTACTCCTTTAATACCTTTTTTTTCGACTTTATGTGATACCCAATATGTGAATTGAAGCATTCAGTTGTGTAAAATGCCACCAGACACCACAGGCATAAAGTAAAGCCATACTTTCAAACATTTTGATTTGCTCTCTGCAGGCTGAGCTGCCAACTCCGTAAATACACAACACTCAACTGTATGGCTTGTAGCTGCTGTGGCAGTAGGCCAATCACACGTCACATTCAAATGAGGAATGCTTGCAGTGATTGGCTGCCAGCAACACCGTACAAGGTGTACATGGTGTATCCTGCCTCTCGCCCAATGTCAGCTGGGATAGGCCCCAACTGAACAGAACCAGGTGATTCCTGATTGAAGGTTTACCAGCTGAATATAGGCAAAACTATTGTGCCAGTTACTAGCTGGCAGCTAAGATGACACAATATTTAACAACTTTCATCTCAGAATTTAAGGAGGTGCATTTCATCAGCCTCCTCAGAGGAGAAATTGATGTCAAGCCTTCATCAATCTCCCAGTAAAATACAGTACAAGGAGTGACAAGGTGTTTCTGGGATTAGCAATTATGATGTAATTATTTGTATTTAACTTGTAGTGGTTCACAATTCAGTTCAGTTCAATTCAAGACAAGTCAAGTCAAGTCAAGTCAAGTCAAGTCAAGTCAAGTCAAGTCAAGTCAAGTCAATTGAGCTTTATTTATCCCAAAGGAAATTCTTGTGCCAGAGAATGCTTCAAATCACAGTAACACTAAGTACCAGTACTACATTTTTAACGATTGACAACTGGTAGCAACCAGACACCCAGTGGACTGCCCGGGTCAGGGTCGATCACTGGGCCCAGTTCTAGAACAATAGAGTTTTCAATATCTAGAAAAATATACAAATATACAAGATAAAAGTGACACTACAAAAACAAAATAATCTCATAACTGTCCAACAGTGACTGTCATATCACCCAACCATGCTGTGATGATAGTTTGGGTCATCATTTTCTCATGTCTTCCACATAAGTTTGGTTAAATGTACAGTTTTGCTCCAAGCTTGTCTGATGCTCTGACTGCTCATGTTTGTTCCTAGATGAATAAAGGTGAATGCAATGGTATTATAGATTCAGGGAATGATGGCTGAAATAACTAAAACAAGATGCAATTAGTATGAAAGTGGACTTCCCATTTAACGTGCAAATTCACTACCAACCAATGTCCAAAAAGCTGGGTCAGTGCTTTTTTTTACCTTCTTTTAGAGTCAGTTATTGTTCTCAGGTGCGTCGTCAACCCCCACTTGTTAACTAAGTGTAAGCCTGTGCATCTTCATCATGTTTAAAACATCACAACCGCCTCACATTTCACTCCTGTGGTTCCCAGCAATTACTGTGTTCAGGCTGTCAAACACGGCCACCTGGCCCGCTGACACTGGAGAGCACGGCCAGGAGAAACACTGAAGGGAGATGATTAGAGGTAGAGATGGTGATTCCCTCACACGTGAAAAGCCATATATATAATTAGGAAATAACCAGAATGTAAAGTCTTAACAAATCTGCTCTGGTGTGGTTTGTCATCAGGACATCGATCATGAGTTTGTAGCTCTCCTCTTGTTTGTTTTTTGCCCTTCTTGTTTTACCGCCACTCATTATCCCTCTTCCTCATGTTGACTTTTTACTCTCCCATCATTTGTACCCTTTTCCCCTCTTCCTTTTTCACCCCTCCTTCATCCCTCTTGTCTTTCCCTCTCCTTCCATCCCCTGCTCCCCTCATCCCGACAGGCGTAGTAATTCCCTCTCCACAGCGGCGTCTAAATGATTTCATCCTCCCTCGCCTCTGTCTTCTCCTGCTAATGATGTGCCTCGTTCCATCATGCTTTGATGATGACTACCACAGTCTGCTGGTGTGTGTGAGTGTGTGTGTGTGTGTGTGTGTGTGTGTGTGTGTGTGTGTGTGTGTGTGTGTGTGTGTGTGTGTGTATAGGGAGTAGAGGAGGAGGAATAATGTGTGAGCAGTTTAGGGGGAGCAAAAATCAGGGTAAAAAAAAAAAAAAAAAAGATGGATGAATTTATACGCAAGCGCCCCTTTTTCATGTGCTGTCAGTACGCGTTCCCCGGGATCAGTGCGATGCCTTTTTGAAACCCCTCCTGTCTAATGATAGCGCTGCAGACGTGGTCTCTTGAACGCTCCTCAGGCGCTGTCAGCCCCACTGACATCCCACAAAAGACGGTTCTTCTTTCTACTGTTTCAGAAGAGTGATAATTATTGTTGCATGATGTCGTCAATCTCTGTTCATTTGGGGGATTTCCCCTCTCCTCTCGAAATTTGCATATCTTTATATCAACGTATATTACAATACTGCAGGAACGCGTACTGCATATGTCCCTATAGTAGACGACAGGGTGTACTTATACTTTACATGTCACATTAGCGTAGCTCCAATTTGTGTACCGTCAAAGTGAACATATAAGTGCTCCAGTTAGGTGTGTGTACGTACATGTGTGTCTATGTGCACTAGTGTATGTCATTAAGAGAAACCATTAGCCGAACCCCAGAGGACTTGTAGTGTTACAGTGACAGTCATGTTTACTGTAAAGCAGAATTAGATGAAGAGAAATCTCCAGGGAGAGACACAGAGCAGCCCATGTAGAATTATCACACCCACACTAACCCAGTTTTACACAGTTCCCATGGCTCTTGAAGATTCTTGAAGATTTGCACAAACATAATAAGTCTGAACAAGTTTTTGAGCGTATATCGGTGGCCTTGAAAGAGCGGCATAGAGTATGCAAGTCACCTGCACACCTGCAGTATTCACTATATCTGTACAGATGTTTGCAGGAGGTCAGAGCTTTGCAGTGCATTTGGAATTAACTCTCCTCAGTGCAATCTGACATCATTAGCGCAAGTTAGTGTGCGCTTTGGTTTTAAAGCTTTTGTCATGTGACACAATCAACAACAGTAAAATACAATCTTTCAACAGATGCTGTGTGTTTGCAACCAGTTTCATCATGTTGCCCTGGCTCATGCATCTTTCCCTGTCTGGGACCCAATCCAAGACGGACCTGTTGAAAATCTACCCCGAACCTGACACGCATGAGTTCACTTTCAAAAACTTAGAGTGCCAAAGTGAGTGCAGTCAGACTGACTTTGAATACACCCAAGGATAAGAAGTAGACAAGTGCAATCAAGTAAAATAAACCCAACTAGAGAAAACTCCAATGATAGTGATGACGCATGTAATCAGAGCTGAGAGCAGGTATGCTTGAATCCACTTGGGATGTGGTTCACAGTGGGATCCTACTCGACCCCATTTAAGCGGAAACAGACCGCTTTTCCCCCCTAGTGTTTCCAAGTGGTAATGTTGCTGGTGCCGCTGTTGTTAAGACAACTGGATCGCTTTCTGTTTTCCCTCAGAGCTTAGCAGCTACAGGATTTTGTTTCAGTTGTTCCGCCATCCACCATTTCTGCCACTGCATTTAGTTACTGCGAAGGCACTATCATCTTCCTGTTTTTGTTGCACAGTGGTTGACGCACTTCCTTTGCGCTGTAAATCAAGCCTACATTTTCCCACAAGATTGCACCCTGTGGCAGACAGAATTGCATACAGAAAGCAAGGCTACGTAAACTCCAGTCGTATCATTATTATAGCCATTGCATTGTGTAATCAACATTTACTTTGTGGGTTGAGTCATACTAGGAAATGATTGGACCTGTGAAGACCTCTACTCCAATTATCAGTGATTTACATCTTCAGGAGAACTTTGTGATGGACTTTTGATCAACATCATGCCATACAATTAAAACAGGTAGGGTGGGTTGGGGAGACAAGGACTCTTGCAATTGCACTTGATGCAAGAACCTGTTTGATCACATGTTGGTTGCTGTTAGCATAAATATTGCTGTTTTCTGAGCTACAGTAATTCTTTTTTAAGATTTTTTTGGCATTATTGCCTTTATTAGATAGAAAGGTCTAGCATGAAATGGTCTAGCGAGAGGGGATGACATGCAGCAAAGGGCTGGAGTTGGAATTGAACCTGCAGCTGCTGTGGCAAGGACATAGCCTTTGTACATGGGGCTCCTGCTCTACCAGGTGAGCTAGCGTGTTCCCCAGAGCTACAATCATTCTGACCTTGTCCAAAGTCACCTAACCTTAGCTCTGTTTGTCCATGCAATAGAGGCTGCACATTGGAAAACCCTATTGATTTTCATGGTGTGTCTGATATGTGCTACAAGCATTATTAAAAGATGTTACAGTATGGTCAGTGGACCTGAATTTTCTGGTCAAAGCTATTCGACATCCTCAAGTGTAGCAGAACCAAGGAGAGAGGTGGTCAAGGAAGAAAAGGTGTAAAAAAAGGTAACAAGCTCTTGAAATCCTGGTACACACCACAAGACAGAAAATTATAAGGGTTGCAACTTTGTTATTTTTTAATTTTTTGATTAGTCTGTAATATGTCAGATGAAAAATCACAATCTTCCGGAGCCCCAGGTGACTTCTTCAAATGTCTTGTTTCGGCATTCAGTCTAAAACCTTAAGACAATGAAATTTACAGTGACATAAAACAGTATGGAGGGGGTATGTTGAAGTGAATGTTGCAGCTCTGGATGTATAGCTCACTTTGAAAAAGACGGGTTCAAGTGGTGGCAGTCCATTGACTTAAGCCTGGTTAGTGTATGAGAAGCAGTAAAGGTTCAGGGCTGCACGACTCGAGATGGAGCACTTTTGTCTGAAGCCAATTGGTGCAATGATAGAGGGCTGGGGTTGGAAACAAGGGCACTGACTGGATAAGAAAACATTGGTTTTCCTGGAGAACCTGTGCTGTCTTAGTCCTCAGTGGAAGCTCTTTGTCTCTCGAGACATAATGTTTTAAGACGTTTCATTCTCCCAGGGGGAGGTTTAATGGCTCACTGGTTGACCGGCTGCTGTTTGACTGACCGCTTTACCCGGGGGATTGAGTCCCCGGGGGATAGACTCCAAACCGGGGGAAACGGGTTTCACCTCCTCCCTCTGAGATGCCTGATCGCTTCACGCGGTCAGCTGAAATTGGCCTGCCGTGCTGTATATAAAAAAGATTGGCCTGCCAGTGGCAGGATAGGGATCAGGAGTTATTAACCTGTTAAGTGCTGGCTGGGCACGCAGAGGACACTCGAGGAGATCGATAGCGGGTCAGAGGGCAGTTAGTCCGGCAAGATGGAATTCCCTCTCCTCCATTTTCTTGTCAAGAGCTCTTTGATACCTCTATTTCCTCTCATTTTTATCCAGACAGCCCATTATTCCTTTACATTAATGCTCTTTCCCCGTAGAAACAGTGAAAATGGAAAGGAGTGACCTTAAGGTATAAAAGGAAAATTGACCATGGGGGTTAGCTTTGTGTGTTTTAACTATTGCATTCTTTTTTGTAGCTTTAAAATAATATTAAAAACATGCCAGTCAAACTAAACCCCTCCTGTTTACCCCCTGCTAACTGTGTTTTCCCAGCCAGAATTAGATGTGAACCTGCGCTTCGATTCATTTTGCTTTTTGCCTGTCACTGCGTACGTGTTTAATTTGTCCATAAATAAATCTGCCGCGGACGGCAGCTTATTCATCTCCAATAAGGAAATGGATTACATGGCCGTTTAAAACCCAATAAGCATCCCCTTGCTGCGCCTTGGTCTCTCCTGCTTCCTCTCGACAGCCAGTGGCCTAATGAGTGAATGAGAGGCATTTGTCACCGCTGCCTGGCCTAATAGGAGTGTGTAACTTATTCATTACACACATAGATCTGCATTTATCGTCCCTCTGTGTGCTCCGCTTTGCCCTTGTAGGGCCTCGGGGAGGTCAGGGAACCTGCTGCGAGGTGTCAGCTGTGTGTGTGTGTGTGTGTGTGTGTTTGTTTATATGCACAAGCCTCCCTTCGTATGCATAAAAGTGTGAAGTTGTGCTAGCATGTTAATAAAAAACTTTGTGTGTAGTTTTGTTGAAGCAACAATATGTTGTGTATGTGTGTGTATATGGAGGTGGATTTTAATTACTTGTTAACTCATGAGTATCAGAGTATGTTCAGGAGTTAGTGTGAGAAAAGCAGGTCATGGTGGCGACGGTTGGGGGGGTCATTATTAAGGAAATGTGTGTAGGTATGTGTTTTGTCAGGACAAATGTGCATAAGTGTGCACATTCATGTATTGCATCAGTGTTAATTGTCATTTTGTGGATGAGTCCCATGTCCCGCCGAGTGAGTGAAGGTGAGACAAAGTGTGTACGGACGCGTGTGTGAGGCCTAAATTAAACTGTGCATTAGCGGCTGTAGGTGGGTATGAAACTGTTGTAACTGGTGTGTAAGTGGTTTATGTTATGAAGTTATTTACGTCCCAGTAGGCCGACTGTAAAAGAGCAAATGATGAGTCACTCTCTATGTGAGTTGAGCTTAATTGTGCCCACACGTTTTAGCCGCAGATCATAACAGCTCACATTGTTTAGCCTCTCAGGTCTTAATCCAACAGATTGGGCATGTTTACCAGCTCAAAGGTGTGAGGGACTTTCATTTGTTCAGCGGAGGGTGGTCTGTCTGTGTACATATATGACAATGAATGCAACAGATACTGTTTATTTACCTGGCACAAGAGAGGTGACGCCACATATTGTTTGTCCCAGGTGGGGCCAGGTGGTCACCGCGTGTTGGCTTCTGCAGCGTCATATCTCGCAGGTTTCCATGTGGGCACAGCAGGGGTGTGTGACAGATTTCATCACCTGGACTGATCGGTGTTAATGAACATTTTAATCATCTCGCTGAACGCCAGAGCCTGCTGGGTGTCATCTCGTCCACCTTTTCCCAGAGATAAATATGGAAAAATGCGGCTGAGGAGGGAAAGCACTCCAGCGGGGTGTAGATTCCCATCTGATGTATCTTTTGGCTCTCATGCAACCAGTGGGTAGCATTTGTTTGACTTTACTGCCTTTTTGTCACAGTACTTGGTAACATAAACATTGCATATCTCCAAAATAAAGATATAAATAAACCTGCTTTTCATATAACAGTAAAATTCAAGTCCTTATTTATACTCTCTGCCACTAAATCAGTGGTTTCCCAACACTTTTGCTGTCCTTCATAAGATTTTAGTATTTTCACAGACTCAGGGTTGGTTGACTTAGGTCGCATTCACACTGGCACCATTTGGTTCACTTTAAATGAACCCTGGTCCTCTGCCATGGATAGTTCGGTTCGTTTGGAGTGGTGTGAATGCTCATTCGAGCTCTGTTGCCGACTAAACGAGCGAACCCTAGTCCGCTTGAAAACTGGGAGTCTTGGTTCACTTGCAAGTGAACCCTGGTGCGGTTCGCTTACAGTGGGAAATGCAAACGGACTATCCGGCGAACCAAAGAGAGGAAGTGAACTAAAGAGAGGAAGTGACGTAGAGCGCAAAAAGTGCGGTGTGAAAGTGAACCGAACCAAATGAAGGTGTGAAATTTTTCGGCATTCCTCGTCCAATCGAACCGAGACCCCCAGACTATCCTGGTGTGAATGCACCCTTAGACTGTATCAGAGGTGTATCAGCGTTTGTTTGAGATTGATTTGATTACAAATCTCTCCATTGCTTGCTCTGATACTCTTTGTACCTGGAAAAATCACAAGCCAGAAAGCATTGTAACCTTACAATGACACCAGGCTACCATGAGATGTCATATCACTGGCTGCTGCATATTTAAAATGGGTTTTTAATATGATAATTTTGGTCTTTGTTTGCTCTTTTCTTTTGATATGCAGTGTAATGTTGGCTCATCCTTTAAACATCCACTTTGGGAACCACTGCACTAAATGATGTAACACAGGCAGAGACAAAAGGTTTGTAGTTTTATGCTTCTAACAGGAGCAGCTTATGGGAATGGGTAGAGTAAAGTGGGTTGACAAGACGACGATTGATGGCTTTACAGAGCTAGAAAAGAACGCCACCTAAAGTAACTTCATCTACAAAAAAAACCAAAACCCAGTCAAGTAGATGTCACAGTTTTTATCTGTTGATCTGTTGTAAGAGGGATCAGCAGTGCAAGAAACATCCCAGCAATACCTCAGAATTTAAAGATGCCACAAAAACACAAAAAGCAAGAAATTCCACTCTGCAACAGGCAGCACTGTGTAAACTGTAGGATTGAAATCAGCGTCACGATATTAATAATATGCCAGCATCAGGTGGCTTTATTGACATTAAAAGCAGGACCTTTGGTCACATTATAACAGGAGGTTGTAACCTCTACTGTTCAAAGGTTGTCTCTGGGCTCGGATCTCTCTCTCACTGTCTCACGGCTGATGACCTTCAACTCTACCTTGCCTCAGGCGATGATGTTATCTGTTTCTGGAGCTAATGTGGCCTCTAGTCCAGGGACTTTGCCATTTTTAAACCATAAAATTGTCATATTGACGTATTAACAAGCAGAAAAGGGATAAAAGATATGAATTTTTAGGTAGTTACTTTAGCTGTAGCTGTCACTTTACCTTACCATTTGCAATTATTACCACAAATTTATGTTGCTTTATTTCAAATTGTATATATGTTACATTTTTCCCTGTATTTTAACTTGCACTATTTCATGTCAGTGATTGTAGTTTTTCTACTATTGTGATTTTCTTTATAAATATTCTATGAGACCGTTGTTACAATGAGCCTGAGATCTACGGTTTTCATGGCCAACAGTGTTTTGTCTGTAATTGTTGTGCATATGACAATAAATAATTTGAAACTTGAAACATAGTTGGAAGAGGGAGAAATACAGCAGGTGTTTTCCCCCACAAAAAAAATGTAGTGTAGTGCAAAGACACTGCAAAGACAGTTGCCGTGGGCGGATTGTGAAATAATGGGTTCCTGGGTGCAGACATGGAAAAGGCCCCCACCACCTCTTCCACATAGAAGCGCCTTTTTGTAGTCATTTTGCATCTCTTTGGAGTTGTTTAGTGTTTGCAGGTGAAGGCCCCTGAGACTTTGGGCCCCTGGGCCTGTGCTCTTTCATTAATCCATCCATTACAGTTGCACAGACATGAGCTGACTCGGAATATTGCCAAAGAAAAGTTTGGATTTTTTAAAAAGATTATTTCTGGGGCCCATTTGCCTTCATTATAGGACAGCTCAGGAATGACAGGATAGGGGGCAGAGAAAAGGGGGATGACACGCAGCAAAGGGCCACAGCATGGGATTGAACCTGCGTCCCTGCAAGGACTCTACCAGGTCAGCCAGAGGTTGCTCCACATTAGGGTCTTTAAGTCTGTGGGGGTATTCTGAAAATGGCGTGTCTGATGGTGTGACCTGGGACCCTTGCAGACGTGTCAAGCATAACTCAAGCATAAGACCTTGCCCGACTTCCTTCCCCATTGCCTGCACTTGAATGAAAACCCGAGAGCTGTCGGGGAGTCTGTCACTGTCTCAGTTTGTCCAAGTCCTTCTATGAATACATTTGCTGAAAGTCCCCTTGAATATAAACTATGTTCCTCACAATAGCCTCAACAGGTAAAAGTAAGTGAAAGCTAAGATCTCGCACTTGTTTCAACTATGAAATCATCTTCAAAAAGGGATCAGCGAAGAGCTTATAGAGGTACCGAGAGGATTTTCAAGCATTCAGCCGAGCCGAGGCATTGTGTGCAAAATTTGAGAGCAACTCAATTTGAGGAGGATGTTTCTAATATTTGTGCTCGCTCAATCCTCTTGAAGCTTTGTAATGGAGTGAGACGTCTGTCTCTGAGATGGGATTAAGTAAAGCGAGAGCTATGACTATGAGTCTGGAGACAGGGAAGACGGAGGCAGAGGAGGGGAGGGAGGGGAAGCCTTCAGGTGATGCATCTGGAGATTCACCTTTTCTCTTGCCTCAGGGTGTTTTGAATCCACACACTCATACACACACACACATGCCTCCAGGCCATTACTGTACCTGGTACACAAAGTCTCCACAAGTTGCATCCCCACCGTCCCGCAACCACACAGGTTAACGTGTGTGAGACTGGGTGTGTTTTGCAAAACCACCTCTAAACTAGCACAACACACAATCTCTCTTTTTAACATCTCCTCTTTCTCCCTCCTCCTCCTCCTCCTCTTCCCTTCTGCCTCCTTCCTCTATCTTGGGAGTGATTACATCTGGTCCCAGCTCGCCCGCCTGCCTCCTAGCCAGTGTAGTTTAGGAACTGATGCTGTATTAGCTCAGAGCCAGGCTAGCCAGTCTTTTGCTGCATGGCTGCCTGCGCTGATGATGATAACACAGCACAGACCTGCTTCAGCATTTCGGCGGGGCGGAGCGCGGGCTAAGCGGTCCGGGTTGTATAGACCAGATGTCGGGGACAGAGGGGCGACATGATGGCCGCTTGTCACGCCGGCTGTTGTTTTACTTTGACACATGTTTCTGCTGCGGCAGCGGGCGCGCGGCGGAGCTGCGAGGTGGTGTGACAGCCGGGTGTGTGTTTCACTAAGTACAGAAGGAGAATTTGAGGTTAAGTGTGTGTGTATGCTGAATCACAGAAGAGTGACTGCACACTTGTTTAAAGGGGGCGGTTTTTAATTACAACAGCAGCTGTATGTCGGGTACCTGCGGCAGTCCCACCGATTTTCACACCTCCTCTCACTGTTGTTGCAATGCACTCTGGGTAGGAGGTAGAGGCTTACAAGGATACTTCAGTGGCAGTGATGTCATTGGCTTGGTTGGACCGAGGGGGATATTAATCAGAGCTGATCGGTGCTCTGTGACAGCCAGCCTACGCAGCGTCCCACACACAGAGCTGATAATGAAATTGTAGGAGCATCTGTCTCTGTTGTCCTTTCCCCTGTTAGTGTTGTCTTCTCCTGCTTGTAAACACTGTGGTTGAACATGAGGACTGTTACAGGAAAGTTGTGGTTATTTCTCACCTTCTGCTTTTTATCTAGAAGAAGCAGCGTGTCATTTTGTTGCTTGAACTTAAAAGTATTCATATGTTTAATTTGAATCAGCGGCATCAGAAAAAAAAAGCCAAAACAAAAACAGACATCCACCAGTCAATTTAAAATGAACCGTAAATGAACTGCAGCAGATGTTGCCCACTTTTCAAAAGTAGGGTGTGAATAAATTAGTTTGAATGTGGATGGTAATGTTGATGTTTATGACTTCAGACAGCTGACATCAGTTCAATCCCTGTTATGTTAAATGTGTCTTTCTCTTTCATTTTCACAATTTGCGGTGCCAGGTGGAAAATATCAGAATGGGCTGAACATCTTCAAACGCACCGCTGGTGTTGCCTCTACTTTTTATTTTCCCTGACATCGTGATGGGCTGCTCTGATTAATTACCGCAAAGCGAATGCACTTTGTGATCAATCGTTCATTGTTAGTTGACAGATCGTGACGCATCTCGTCCCGTGATCAATTTAATTACTAGATGACTGTCAAAACAAATTCCTCACTCATTGAATATACGGCCTTTTTTGTTGTCATCCTGTTGATCTCCTTTGTCTCTCCAAAGGTTAATGTTATATTTCCTAAAATTGCAATAATTTCTTTTGATATTAATGGAAGCTGTCTTTATATTAGACAAGGAGCCTCCACTTTAACGTGCTTCAGGAAAACACAAGAACATTGATGTTAATGTATTTTTACAGTCTGCAGTTCTTAGGTATGAAGAAAAATATGACTAAGGGGTTACCTTTCAGTGTATTATGTACTAACTTGCGTAGTGCGTGAGTTTCCATAGGGTAGTGTGCACTTCCTCTTCTTCTTCCTTTTCTTCTTCTTCGTCTTCTTTGTCCTCTCCTTCATAATGGCATATTGTTACCTGACAGAGCATTACCTCCCACACTGGACTGGGATTGTTGCCCACAAAATTATCAGCTGGCTTGTTTTTTACATCAGAGCAACCGCAACTGCTGCAGATTCCTCAGCCACCATTTTCACAACTTTGTAGCTGCTACGTAGCCAAGATGGCGACCAATTTTCCACACTGAACTTTTTGATTGTTACGAATACACCATTCGGATACTCCTAGTGCACTGCATTTTGCCACACTTTTACATGGTGCCTTAAGATAAATGCTAATGCTTACTTGCTTACAGTGAGAATGCTATCATGCTGATGCATAGCAAGTATAAAGTTTACCAAGTTCACCATCTTTTGTTAGTGTATTAAAGTCCCACTGATTGTCACACACCTGAGTGCGTGAAATTTGTTCTCCGCATTTGACCCATCCCCTGAGGGAGCGGTGAGCAGCAGCGGTGCCACGTTTGGGAATTGTGGTGATCTAACCCCCCCAATTCCAACCCCTGATGCTGAGTGCCAAGCAGGGAGGCAATGGGTCCCATTTTTATAGTCTTTGGTATGACCCAGCCGGGGTCCACGACCCACGACCTCCCAGTCTCAGGGCGGACGCTCTACCTCTAGGCCACTGAGCTAGACTTACCTGGGTCCAGACCTTTAAATCCACGAGTTCAAGTTGACTGATTCATCTGGCATCGGGACATGAAACAGAGGTTTCTTGATAAAAATAAAAGACGATCCAGTGAGCGCTGCGGAGGGACTCGACTAGTCAATCAGTGCCTTGGGCAAGACTAATGCAGTTGTCAAGCTGTTGTCAGATGTTTTTTAAGCGAGCCCTCGAACCAATGAGAAGCAATAACAAGAGAAAAGACGGGCGCTTTAGACAAGATAGACACAGCTATCGAGGCTGTTCGTATTGTGTTTTACTTTGCTCCGCTCCACTCTTAAACCCTAGCAAAATGGGTATGTTGGCATGGCTATGGATTTGTGTGAACCTAACATGACGTT
This sequence comes from Epinephelus moara, assembly GCF_006386435.1. Classification (NCBI taxonomy): domain Eukaryota; kingdom Metazoa; phylum Chordata; class Actinopteri; order Perciformes; family Serranidae; genus Epinephelus; species Epinephelus moara. The sequence goes on along the minus strand of NC_065518.1, from coordinate 25,315,116 downwards.
AGATTTAGTCGGATATGTTGGTCTCATATGATTGGTCGGGAAATGTTGAATCCCCCTCCACCACAGAAGAGTGGACGCAATGTCAGACTGAAAATGGAAACTAAGTGTAACAAGTTTGCAGTCCTGTCTGATATCAGGCAAATCACAAACCTAAGTATTGGACAAATAGGAATTTGACTTGGTAATAGTGAAAGTCAGAGAATCACGTACTTTTTCAAATTCAACCTGGGGGCTCAGTAATGTTTGTAATTTTCACTCAAAACCAGAAATGTCATCCTCATGGTGTTGCTAGAGGAAATGGGAGAGGATCACCAAAGGGATCAGGATTCATCCTCTCAGCACCATGGATACATGTACCAAATTTAATGGCAGGCCAACCAGTACTTTTTGATATTTCAGTCTGGATGCAGGAGGCGAACCAACCAACATCGCCATCCTTAGAGCCTCTAGTGTGGCTAAAAATGGAACATTTTGAGTGCTTTTGGGACTTCTCTGGAGAACGGCGGTCTCTGTAAATTCAAAGGGAAATAATTGTACAGTGACGTAAATCATGATTAGAAGTGACTGGTGTAATGGCAGGAACAAGGAAAATAATGCAAGTTTGAAAAGAAATAATCATCCTGTTCTTATCCAGAGTAATTTTCAGCGAGTACAGACCGATGAGCTTCCGTTCTTTGATCAGCGAGATTACAAGCAGACAGAATAAGGACTGCAAAGGTCAAACCTACAATGCCATGACAAATTGCTGCAACCAGAGCAGGTTCATGTAGCAGTGCTAAGAGTCGACTAAGTGCTAAGAAAATGGCAGAAAAAAAGAGCCACATAGAGAAAGACATTCCAATTTATTCTGCTCAGCAGCATTCCTGTAATGATAATAATAATAATAAATTTCGTTTGGAGTGCCTTTCAAGGAACCCAAGGATGCTGCACAACACAAAAGAATCATTCTTCTTGTCTCGTCTCAGATTGAGTTTCCAAACATGTGGGAGTAATCTGTTTTGAGTGATATGTCTCGGCTTGATTATGAGTTTTCTTTTTCTTTTTTGGAGCACTGCTGGGATTTGGATATGAATATTTAGAGTCTTACACAGATAACTATCCACGCTCGTTTGGAGCCTTTTCATTTCAAACCCCATGGAGCCTTTGAGAAGCCGCCGCAACTCTCTCCTGAATAAGTGCCACCAGCAACCCAGCAAATCTCTATCTCTTTATCGCTGCCTCGTAGCGTATTTCACCCCACCCCCCCACGCACTGAATCGCTGCTCCCTCTAAGACCCCCCCCACCCCCACCCCTTTATTTATGTGTGTGTGTTTGTGTGTTCAACTAATGTCTGAGTGTTTAGCTTGTTAATGTGCTATGTGATAAGAGCCCAGCTCTATAAACAACTTAATCCTGCATCTTATATGCCGGGGAGCACCGCTCTCTGCTCCTTCAAAGACCTGGAGGCTTAAGAGGAGAGGTGCAGGTGAGTGGGGGTAGGTGTGTGTATATGTGTGTGTGTGTGTGTGTGTGTGCGTGTGTGTTAAATGCTGTTTGGGAGGCTAAAGTAAAGGGAAACAAGAATTATTGCCTTGTGGTTGCATGCCTCCGTAAACCAGTCAAGTTGCAGTTACAGTTTATATCTATGTCTGTCCAGACTCATATTTAGCCATGATAAAAGACAACGCTTGAAATATTGCTGCAAAGAAACAGCTTATGCTAAATTGTGGATGCTTCACACACAGTTTCAACCCGGCAGTACAGAAGATCTATATATTTAGCTCAGTTTCAAGGTGGGCACCCAAAATTAGTGTCACCAAGTCAGTATCTGACCAAAGTTATGGCATTTAAAAATGGCCAGAAAAGTGTTTTTGCAGAACATTATAATCTCACAGGGAAGGTGACCTTTTACCTTTTGGACTTAAAACATCATTACTTCTTTATATCCAATTAGATATTTGTGTGAAGTTTTGTCACAATTGACATAGAATTCTTGAGTAATGGCCAAAAGCAGGTTTTTTTTAGGTCACAGTGACCTTGACCTTTGCCCCTTTGACCACCAAATTCTAATAAACTTTATTGTTGTGTCCAAGTGGACGTTAGTGCCAAATTTGAAGAAATTCCCTCAAGTTTGTCTTTAGATACTGCGTAAACGACAATGAGATAAACGCAAGGCCATGGTTACCTTGACCACCAAAATCTATTTAGTTGACTTTTGAGGTCAAGTGGACATTTGTGCCAAATTTGAAGAAATTCCATCAAAGTTTTAAGCGTAGGTTTTGATTATTTGTGCATGAGAATGGGACGTACGCACAGTCAACTTGATAACACGATGCCACCAGTGAACTGAAATTACAATACATTTTGGTCATAAGTTAGTATGTATGTCCTTAGTGTTTGTGTTAACTGGTTTTGGTCAAAATTGTAATTTTGTATGTAATCGTGAGAGTGTGCAGGAGCTGTTGATAACTCAGCAGGTGTTGAATTTACATGAACAAAAAGTAACAAGTGGTTATCAGGGCTAATTTTAGTAAGCTAGGCTAACTAGCTCCCAATTTCCAAGTGTAATACAAAATAAACAGCATGATGGGTCCTCCCAATAGTTGACCGTTGTAAAGGGACAGACGTCTTAATGGAATTGTTCACCTGAAAACAATATAAATTGTATATAGTACGCAGCTCCCTAGTCTCTCCATGGTTCCACAACAAAAATCTATCAAAAGGCGTTGAGGTGAACGGGGCACCTGAAAAATGAAAGCATATCAGTGTACACAGATGGACGCCAAATGAACAACAATAAAAAAGTTAAGAAACGTCTGAAAATCTTTTCTAAAAAGATTGTGGGCTCATGAATTCCAAACTTTTTTTATTTAGAAAAATCTTTCTTTTTAACGTTTATAAACCAAGCATTTTCTGGCTTATCCACCCGTGAAGGAATTTGTTGTGCGCATGTATAGTTGCGTTTGGATTTTGATGAGCCCACAAATGGATACAAGACACTTGGATAATGCTGCACAATGATTTTCAGAAAGTTTTCTGGATGTTTTATAGTGTTATTTTTTTCTCTGTCTTTTGTCCGGCTTCAGTCACAGTCTGTTTGCACTGATATGCTTTCATTTTTTGTCCAGTCTGCTCTCCTTAACACCGTTTATAAAACTTTTCTGGGAATCAGGAGTTGAGCACAATATGCAATACTATACATTTATACAATTTATATTGTTTTTGGGTTAACTATTTCTTTCAATAACTTTCATACTTAACCAGGGCTATGTATGCTTGTTGAAAGGAAGTCTTGTATCAGTGTTTATTGGCTGTAAAAAGCTGACATGTTCTGGTTGGTGCTTCTCCTAGCAGAGCTGGACCTCACATGTCTCAGATGCAGTGGAAAACGCCCACCCAGAGGCTTGAAACTTAGATGCTCTTTCCACAAATATGCCCAAAATGATTTTCTCCTCTCCTCTATGCACAAAAGCTGTAGTTTTGTCGACCAGTTTAAATGTACTGGAATTCAGTTAAAGACTTTTGGGAATGTTCGATATCGTCACGATCTCTGGTGCTTTAATGCCACTCTGCTATTATTCAGTGTCAATAACACTGGCGCTATGCAGTCTTTGTCAAACAGTTTCAATACATCGAACATCTAAACTTTAAAGCTTCTACCAAGTGTGCTCTTGAAATAGAATTAAACTTGCAGCACACATTTGCAGAAAGAATCAGTAGTGTGTAAAATTGAATATTGTATTAAATTGTCTTCAGCAACATCAGAGTAGTATTGACATGTCACTGCTCTTGACTATGCTGGAGGAGGGTACGGGGTGTAGGAGGATGATGAGGGATGCTGCGGAGCTTCTTACTCTGACGGCTTCCAGAAGCTCTTTTTATATTGGTCAAATACCTGTGCAGAGGATAAGGAGAGCTCTGAAGGCCTTTGCTGCACTTCCTCTCATTTCTTTTCCTTCCTCTGGGACGGGACACAGGCTTTACCGCTCTGTCCAACCAGCTGTACCACACCGGACCCGGAATACTGATGAAGAGGTGAAATGGTTCGTCTGCTGGGCAGCATATTCTGCAGCAGCACACGATTGAGGGAAGGGACGAGTCATTTACGGGTAATTTATGTTCTCCTTTGACTCTAACATGCGTCAAGGGTAATCAGATTCTAATTTGCGAGCTCAAGAATGAATAAAATCCAGGTGTAAATGCACCCAAGATGTATTGAAGATCGGGTTATCTACTCAGCTGCAGTGGATTTGACACGTCTGAAGGACATGATTGAGACAGAAGTAACAGTGCATTTTCTGTTAAAGTCAACAGCCAACATTTCGGTTTTGGACAGCCAACACTGATACATGATTCATCTGAGCCGCTTTAATCGTGGATCTGAATATATTCTGCTTTGAGTGTACTGTGAATATGATTGAGATAAATATAATTTTTTTTTGGCTCCAGCTGATTATGATATTAGTTTAAATCAACGGGTTTAGAGATGGTGGGGTTTTGAGATTAACTTGATCCGCGGTTTGTTTTTAGCATGACAATTAAGTCCATGTATTCTCGGGGTTCTAGTATTCAAAATTGAATTCTAATTTTTTTGCTTTCACATCTTGCTCCCATCTTACATCATCTGTGTTCACATTGACATGCATACAAATGCAAACAATCCTTTTTTCAGCTTCATAATTGCATTACAGATACCGTTATGAGATTGATGAAAAAACAACAACCTAAAAATAAGCATAGATATTCAAATTGTGTACACTCTAAAAAGTAAAAGTGCCTCTGGGAAACCACTGGGGATCCTCATATTGTAACCACATAAGGTTACAATGGACAAAGTCTTTACTTAAAAGCTTCACAGCCCCTGATGAGATGGCCATCAGTCTCAAATGCTGCCGGAGTCAAAGGAAGGAATAGTTTGATGTTTTTTGAAATACAATCATCAGCTGAAAACAGTGTCTGGAGATAACTTTAAAAACATATACCACTAATTATTACTGAATACAGGCCTGGAAATGTAAAATGTTAATACCTTGGACTACTTCTGAAAAACTTCAAAATTGTCTTGCTGAGCTCATTTGTCTTATATTTCCATGCCAAAAACACACAACAATGTGCTGGCTGTGCATCTCATCTCCCATTGTTGTGTGGCAGGTGCACTGCACACACTGTATGTTAAATTTGTTAACTGGGCAATGCTTCATATGAACTTTACACCACACACAAAAATCAAGTGAGCGTCACTTTCTGTCCACACTGAATCTGGTAAACATGTACTTTTGTTGTGTCATGTAAACAAACCACTTACCTATCAGCTGTGTGCTTAACTGCAGATGTAACCACTTAAAAGATTGATGAGTGCTTGCTATCTATCTAGGTTTGTACTTTTTAAACAGAAATCACATGTTTTATAGTGTGAATTTACTGGAAATGACGTAGCCAATATAGGCAAAAGCAAGAAGGTTGTTGTTAGCGATGATCATTTACCAGAAACTTTCCGTGTCTTTGCAGTCTCCCTCCAGCTGGTAGGTACCTTCTTTAGGTTTAATAAGTGAAATGAGGTTCGAACCCTGGGTGGGGAGCCCTTCTGTGCGAAGTTTGCGTGTTCTCCCTGTGTCAGCATGGGATTTCTGTGGGTACTCCGGCTTCCTCCCACAGTCCAAAGACATGCAGGTTAACTGGTGACTCTAACTTGGCCGTAGGTGTGAATGTGAGTGTGAATGGTTGTCTGTCTCTATGTGTCAGCCCTGTGATAGTCTGGCAAACCTGTCCAGGGTGTACCCTGCCTCTCGCCAAGTGTCAGCTGGGATAGGCTCCAGCCCCCCCACGACCCCTAACAGGAAAGTGGTTATGGAAAATGAACGATTGAATGAAGTGAAATGAGGAGGTCACATATAGATAAATCCTCTTTTCAACTTCAGGAATCAGCCCTTCCTCGTGGCCTTGTCCACTGAGGAGCAACAGGAATGAATAGAAAAGCTCAGCTCAAACCACAAGGTCTAGATTTGCCCTTAGTCATTAGGTCAAGGTCCACACAGTTTACTATATTCAGCGGAAATTTGACACGTTCGCGAGCCAAGTTGTGTTCCATTTTATGGAACTATGTACTATAACCACTGCTAGGCTGGGCCAGTGATTTAATGGAGTCTTAGAAAGTTAAAAGTTAGTAAGCTTTAGAGTTGCTGGTAGGTGTATTATTTTGTTGTTTTTTACCATTAGACAGAGCCTGACTAGCTGTTTCCCCCTGCCTCCAATCTTTACCCTAAGCTAACCTAATTGGCTACTGGCTGTAGCTTCATATTTAATGGACAGACATGAGAGTGCTGTTGATCTCCTCATCTAACTCTGAGCAAGAAAACAAAAAGGCATATTTCTCAAAATGTTGACTATTCTTTAGGTGCTTACTGGCTCTCATTAACAGCTATTAACTGTTAAGTAATGTATACAAAGTAATCCTCAAGTAATGTTGGATGTTAGATCCTGTAAGGACTCCAAAATAACCCATACAGGAGGTCTTCTCTACAAATGAGCTGCTTCAAGTGCTGTTACATTTTTACTTTATAATGAAAGAAATAATCAGACTCTTTCCCTTAGCTTGTTTTAGTTCCTTGTATGTAATTTCTACAGGCTTTCACAATTTTACACCACATCCGATGTAGACACTTTGGGTTCATTAATGTGAAATGTCGACTGAATTCAAAACCAAAAGCTTCATTATGGTGTTATCCTCTGCGTGCCCTCCTGCTACTGCCCGTCTTGTCTTTTAAATTGGAAAACTCCGCTGCGCTGATTAAAATGAGTCCTCAAGAATTAGCATGTTCCCAGCACTTCATATACATGCAAAACTCATGGCATCTTTTTATCTTGGAACGAGAACAAAACTGCTGAAAGATGAAGAAAAAATGACTTTCTACAACATAATGAAGATAACTCACTTGGAGAATCCACTTAGTGAGAAAAGTTTTTTTTTTTTTTTTCCTTCAGAGCATTTTTTGGAGTTTTTCCCTCGGTGAATCCCACTGTGCTGCAGCCAACTCAAAGAAATGCTTGTTTTGTAAAAGTCCTTTGGAGTCTGGATCAAAAGCATTTTCATAGCAACTCAATCTGTGATTGAAATATTTAACGCTGGCACCGAGCCTCGCGCGATTGCTTTCTCTCTCACGCCGCCTCTTTCTTCACTCACTATCATTTCCTTCACGTTTCGTTCCTCCTCAGCTGTCCCTCTGCCTCTTATCCTCACTCGCTCACGTTTATTCTCTTCCTCACAACCTAAGGTGTTGTATTAATAATCCACACTAATGCAGAGTGGATATGGAGATATATATAAGAGGCTCTATGTATATTTGATCGTCTTCCAGACCTTTGACCTCACGTAGACAGCAGCTGTAGCAGCTGGCATCGGAGCTGCTGCCATATCTGAGCTGCTGAAAAAATAATGGAAGTATTTGTAGAAAAAAAAAAAAAACGGAAACACAAAAGTACACTTTAGAGAGTCTTTGCTGCACTCTGCGTCCCTTTCATCCTCCTGCATGTGTGAGAAGCTTCTGAAGTGCTGTTTTTTTTCTTCTTCTCTCCTCGTTGTGTAAATATGAATATGGAACGAAGTGTCAGGATGTTTTTTTTGGGGGGGGGGGGGGGGGGGGGGGGGGGGGG
>NC_065518.1:25189793-25307458 GCF_006386435.1 Epinephelus moara | reverse complement strand
GTTGACATCAGAGAAGTTGCAGACTTCTTCCTGGAAGATCACTGCCTAATGATTGTCTGTGTACTTTGCATATGTCAGGGACAAGACAGGTGATCTGTTTTGTGTTGGAGAAATCACAGGCTTAATGCAGCTCCCTCACATCAACACAGCAGCAGGGGTCATTTCTGCGTTTAACAAGCCCACAGACTTTTATTTGTTCCCCCTGTTGTCTGCGGGATGACTCTGCTGATTAGGCTCAACTAAGAGAAAGCTTGGATGTCTGCAGATAAGTCAGCATGATTAGAGGCCACCTGATAAACTTTGACAAGTTTTGGTGTCAGAACTTATTAGCCGCAGAGCCCTAATCGGTTTGTGGTAATGAACGAGCCAGGCTTCTGACGTGCATGCAGGGTGAAGTTTACAAAAACAAAATCTAGCACGGCACACAGTTGTTTTCAAGATGAGTGACAATGAGTGACGAGCAGGTGGTGCTGATTGAAACTTGCTGTCAACTCCAGTGATTAGCCACGTCTCAACTTCAGTGTGTAATAGCACCCTCATCTCCTGCGTAATTGGCTCTCATATTGATTAAATAACATATGCAGTCAGTAGTGTTTGTTTATGAGCTCAGGAAGTTGAAGTTGTTGAACTTTTGTGTTTGAAGTGTTTAACGTCCTCTCAGATGCCGGGGTTCAGCGTGAGTGGCAGTGAGTAACTTGAGGGTGTAAGCAGGAGGGTGTGACTCTTTCCACTTCAGAGAAAAGTAAAGGTTGCACCACTAAGGGCTGAACAATGGTTGAAATATCATCATGATATTAAAAATGTTTTACAATATAAGTATACATATCACAATACTGTACATGCATTCAAAACCAGACGTAAAATAATATTGGGAGTAATGAACTGTGTATCACAGTTATGCAGTACATGAGATCAATCTCTTTTACATGTGTCAGACAAATACAACAATTGTGTACATATCAAATATGACGTGTTGATGTGTTAGTAGTTGTTGTTGTAAAATAGCAGCTCTGTGAAGAAGCTGTTGCTCCTCAAGTCAGAGAAACTGACACCAAAACCTGTCGATGCTTCAGATTGCTGAAATACTTTATTAAATTCTGTTTTAGCAGGAAGTTGAAATGTTGCTGAAAAGGGAACTCTGCTTATTTTACACTTTCAAGAATGTTTACAGGTCTCGGGGAGAACTACTGCATTTGTCAAAAAAATGTTATGTAAAGCCTTTAGTGGCTTCAGAGGGAGCTGTGTAAAATATAAGAAATAGCCTCAAGTGATGTCATTTGAGTCACACTACTTTATGTGTTTGTCTTTGGCAGCAATTTATCCTATTTTAGCACTTGAGTATTCTTTCAGGCAACTTTTGAATGTGAAAGATGAAGATCAAATACTGTATGTGTGGTTCATTACTTAGGGAAACTTTGCCGATTTTTATCAAGCCTATTGTCATCACAGAGTGTGCAGATGAACGTTGTTTGGCTTCCCCCTGTGCCAACACACCCGGAACTCCCTGTTCATTTGCTGGCGGAGGTCTGTATTTTGCTGGCTGGCAGATGAGCAGGGAGATGCGGGCACTCACGGGATGAGGTGGAAGCTAAACAACATTCATCCGCCCTCACTGTAATGACAGAGAGCTGGTTTAAAATTAGCAACGTTTTATTAAAGTTTGGATGTTTTCAATTGGATTTCTGAAGCAAAAGCTTCCCTGGCCCTCTCTGTTTTTTTCTAGACTTAAACACCAGTGACTTGTGACTTCGCTTGGACTTGAGCCTTTTGACTTGAAAATACTTGATACCTTCCCCCAAACCCAAAGAATACAACGTATTTTATAGGGATGCACCGAATATTCGGTAACTGAATATATTTGGCCGAATATTGCAAAAAACCACACATTCGGTATTCGGTGGAATAAGTGAAAAGCAAGGCTGAATAATAGCGGCGTGTTTTGATAACGCAATCAAACAGCGTACGGTGACGGACGGAGTAACATGTAGGCAATGTGGCGATATTTACTCCGTCCTTCACCGCACTCGCATTTGCGACTAAAAACAGTTTCGTGCGGGTAAAATAAATCATTCAGCACGCTGTGTGAGTACAGATTTCAACCAGCAGCAGAAACTAAACGGTGGCACATCTGCCTCATTTTTGCTGTTTAGAACCGTGATACTTTCACTGGTATCGTACCGTGGGTCCCAATTTTGGTACCGTGACAACACTAATCTGGAAGGGGTTCATCTGCAAAAACTAATGAAAAACTAAAAAACGGCATTCGGTATTCGGTACTCGGTATTCGGCCAAGCGTTTAATATTATTTGGATTTGGCTTCGGCTTCGGCCACAAATTTTCATTTCGGTGCATCCCTAGTATTTTATTTAAAAAAATGATCCTAAAAATTCATTTCTGACACTTAATTCCCCAGATCCAGCTTGTTTGAACCAATCTGACAGCATCTAATCAAGTTGCAGGGAGAGAACCGTGACTTTAGGTTACTTGCGCAACCCCGGTTCTCTGAGTAGCATGAGTGAATGTCTCACATTGGTAACGCCTCGAATGCTGTGAAAGAGAACTAATGTGACGTTACTGCCAGTTGAAAAAAATGATTTCAAAGATAATTTTGTTTGTGTACAAAAACTACGCTGTGGTCAACAAATAAATAAAATAAATAAATAAATACAAATTTTAAAAGCATTCATGATTTTTGTAAATTTAATATATTATTACCCTCTTGTTGAGATGGAATTACATTTTCTGAAAAGTGCATTATGACTGTTTAGGACTCGAAGCTCAAAGTTTAGGACTTAAGACTTGAGTGCAAAGGCTTGAGACTTGCAAAGTAATGACCTTGTCCTACCTCTGCTTGATACCTCTTTTGAAACTACAGCAGAAAGAGAAAAAAAGGCACACAAGACACACAAAAAAGATTTTTTTTGTGGTTAACAACCTGCACTCAGTGCTGGTACAGAGAAAGTCACTGAACACAAAGGAAATATCAATACTTTTGGCTCTTACTCTGTAGTCCACTCCTCATCTCTGCTTGAGGCTAATGGCTTACAGCAACATTATCCGCTACTAGAACACACCCAAACCCCCTAAGCGAACTGATGGTGGTTGAATTGCACTGTGGGTAGTGTAGGTGCCATGGAATAAGAAATACAATACCTCCAGTTCTGCTGCCTTGAACCACAAGGTGTGTTCTGTATAATGACCTCAACAGAGGAGGCAAATGCAGAGGCAGATTAGTCAAAAAACTATTGACAGTCTGCACCATGAACAGCAGTCGTGACAGGAAATATCTTGATGGGATGTCTTGTCAGCTGGTTATTTTAGAAGGCCTCAATTTAACATTGTTTGGGATTATCGGATGGATTATTTCTGTAGTTGTGATTTGGCTGGAGATTTTGACTTTAATGGCAAGCTGTCACAGCAGATTTACTTGTTTCCTTGCAACAGCAGATAAGATACTGCACCAGCAGAACAGAATAAGGAGTAAAATCCTCAACAGAAGAGAAAAGCACAAAATCTCTAATCCACTGTCATCAGTTTTTCTTCTTTTAGCAGCTAAAAACACTAATGACAAAACAAACTCTTTTCTCTGTATAGTGCTGATAATATCTACTGCGCTGTGTGTCTGCATATACACAGAACACACAGACTAAATATTTAATTCCAGTGTGACCTACAGTACGATGAAAGTGCAAGTAGGAGCTCAGCTATGAATGTTGATTGCTTTTCATTAGTAGAACGTAGATGCACCAGCTCTCTCCAGGCCTGTATCTTTTACCCATAGATGGCAGTGTGTCCATGAGTCTCCAGCATGGCGTCTGTGTGTCTGCTAGTCTGTAATAGTGTGAGGAGAGGCAGACGGCCACTGACAGGCCTCCGTAATGCAGATTTACAGTAATGGCCTGCAAGGAAATGAGATGTACACTGTTAAATAGTTTGGAAAGACATCTTGCTCCACTCTGCTGTGGCCTGACCTCGCTCTACGAGCCAGCGAAACACCAGACCAGATCATTGATTTGACAAAGGCTTTGACTAATGATGCTGGGAGAGAAGTGGGAAGAGAGGACAAAAGAGAAAAATAAGACGTCCCGGTGTGTCTTTCTTTTTTATCTCCGCTCTTCTGTCAAGACGTGGGATGAAGTGATCCGAACCTGTTGATAAGGTCACGGCGGCGGAGGGGTTGTACATTAACGAGTGCCATCGGCACATGCTCTCACCCCGTCTGCTGTGAATTCACCACCTCTTTCCTCCGCCACCTCCTCTTTTGTCCTTTTACTTGGATCCTTCAATTAAGACTGCCTTTTGTTCCGGAGGCTCATATGGAGCCAGTGGTCTGTGTCATTCTGCTCATCCATTATGGATCAGCACCAAGAGGAGTAAGAGCAGCGTTTGGCTTTTATAATAGTAAGATGTCTTCCGTTCTTGTGGAAGCGTGATAGTCTTGATTTCTTACCTGTGATTGGATTATTGTGATGATAATGATGAAGTTGATCATGGTGAAGATAATGACACCTTTCGGCATACATCTGTGTGTTAGGTTGAAATTGAATTAAAGTCCAGTTGATATTCAAAAGCAAAGAAAAAGGAAGACACAGTTGGCCGGTTTCACAAAGATCGGCTTTGACCGTGCCTTAGATTTTAATGAGTCAGACTGCAGATAGATGTCTGAATTCACCCGTTGCACAAAACTGTCAATTTCATAACAAGTGGTAACAGTGTCCAAAATTAAGTGATTGACTCACTGACCAAGGGGACTGGCGGATGAAAATATCCAGAAGAGGCCAGAGCTAAATTTGAAGCTAAATTATTTAATATATTAAACAACTCATCACCACAGCCTCAGCCTGTGAATTAGTACACTCTGGTAAGCAGAGAATGCAGTGAATATGTTTCAGGCTTTTTTTGTGAAAGGTAAGAACAGAAGGAGTGAAACTGTGATGCACTGCTGTTGATAGTGTGGGAGGCAACAAAGAGTTTGCAGTCTTGGTTCAGACTACAGAGCCTTCTTATTTTATTAACTTTATTGTATGTATTGGCGCAATGGTAGCTAGCAGCATACCAATGGCAAGTGATAGTTTAGCATATCCGATGATGTCCGGTACTGTAAATGGTGCAGCAAGACAAGGGGCGCTCGAGACATTCAGTTTCGCACCACTATAAAAACATCTGTTGTGTGTGTGTGTGTGTGTGTTTTCTAGAGACTTAAAGCATAGTTTTTATGACATAACTATTTTGGCACAAACATTTTCCCAACAGTGTGATGATAGCCTTTTGACATTTACAGGCAGAAAATCTACCTGCATTTGACGCCTGGTGGGTGTTAATTTCAGACCCTAAGTAGCAACCTAAGTCAACACAAAGAGCCAAAAACTGCAATTCCTCTAATGGCCACTTGAGGCTGGCTCCTAAAGTAAGTCAGTCCCCAGAGACCCCTCTTCCTAATGCCGTTTTCGGGTCACTTCTTGCTCCAACATTCCAAGATGGTGACAGCCAAATGCCAAACTCAGAGCTTCAAAACAGCAATCCACAAACCATTGGCTGGATACCTCCATTATTTTCATACAGTCTATGGTTCTTGACAATCTTAAGTAGGATTATTTGCAATGCATTACGGATAAATTAAGCCATTTTTTCAAACTAAAAAATGTGACTGATGGAGCAACTGTATCCACCCACTCAGCTCTGTTTCACCCCCAGCAGAAAGGATTTGCAATCTACATAAAAATCAACAGTTACAAAAACATTTTAGTGCGAAAATTGAGAGTGTAACAATCCAATAAAAGAAAACTGGTTTGTGAAAAAAATCCTACGACAGGAAATGGTTGACGCAGCATGAAAAACAGTTTCAGGATAGATGTCACTGCTGCACAGTACATTTCCAACAGGTTATTGCGTCTTTTCAAAACTCTTAAATTAAGTATTCCACAAATTCTGAGTCATGTTTCCTCTTTTCAGTCAGTCAACACCACTGGTCAGTAAGTGTCAGTACTTGTTACCATGGAAACATGACTCTTAGTTCTGGGTTAGCCTGTGGGTAGGGCTCTAAACTGTCTATTTTACACTAAACTAATCTAAGAGCAAAATTAAGAACGTCCTAACACTAAAGACCTGTCTGAAGTCTTTGTGAAACCACACAGATATGTCTTGACATGTCTCTTTAGCTCACACGGTACCACAGCCGAAGCCGAGGCATTTTGGTGTCAGACAGTTTCCCCTGTCCTTGAAAAGCCATAAGCCAAGTAGTGTTTATTTTACAGCCTGATCTCAGTACTTTTGGTCAGCTCAGGTACAATCATCTCAGACTGAATTGAGAGCTGAGATGTATCCACGTTTCCTTGAGCTCTTTTCACAGTGACAAATCTTGTTGTTGTTTGCTGTGACAGTCAGTATCTCTGACTGCTGTGTACATGGAAAACTTGTGCGCCGGAAAGCATGTTTATTGACAATGACAACTGGCAACTGTGAGCTGTTGTCATCCCTCATAGCTGCACCATTAATTTAACAATATGCTGGTACAAAAAAATGCAGTTAATGTAAATATTGCCTCGCATTATTGATGTGGTGAAACATTAAGAATGTAAAAAAAAAAAACCTAAATCTGGAGGCACTCACTATAGGAATACACTACTGTGTGTTTTTTTTTCTGCTACTCTCTGGCAGCAATTTATTGTGGTTTAGCATGTGAGTCTTCTTCCAGGCAACCTTTAGATATGATAATTAAAAAAAGATACAGATCACATACTGTATGTGTGGCTCTTTACTTCACTTAGGGAAACGTTGCCAATTTTTAACTGGCTCTGTGTCATTGCAGAGTGTGCAGATGAACATTGCTTGGCTTCCTCCTGTGCCATAACAGTCGGAACTCCCTGCTCATTTGCTAGGGGAGATCTGTATTTTGCTGCTGGTGGATGAGCGGGGAGATGCGGGTGCTCACAGCACGAGGTGAAAGCTAAACAACGTTCAGATCTGCCCTCACTATGATGACAGAGAGCTGGTTTAAAATTGGCAAAGTTTCCCTTAAAGTTTGGATGTTTTCAATTGGATTTCTGACACAAAAGCTTCCTTGGTCCTCTCTTTTTTTCGGGCTGATTTTTCCCTTATCAATGTGTGTCTGTATGACAGTTTCATGGCACTGGCTTTTCAGGTAACACTCATAATAGCCTGCTGATAGTGTCAGAATCAAAGACCTCCTGTCCGATTTTGATAACAACCTCTGTCCTGTTGCTTTCTCTCTCTGCCTCTCATTTTCAGTCCCTTATATCTCATCATCTCTGGCTTTTGGTCTAATTCTTCCTCTTTCATATCTCCGTCAATCTGGGTAGCCTCCCTCTGTCACCATCCCTCTGGCTTTCCCTCAGCTCTAAAATAGGAAATGTCTAAATTACACTTGCTAATAGGTTGCAGCAGCAATGGTTTCTCTCCCTCCCACCCTCTGTCTTGTTCTTTTTATTTTAGTGATAGGAACAGAACACATTTCATTTCATACTAAATGAAAGGATATCAACCCTTGAAAAAGAGGGTAGGATTTCCTCTCCTCTCCTCTCCTCTCCTCTCCTCTCCTCTCCTCTCCTCTCCTCTCCTCTCCTCTCCATCCCTCCTCTCTCCCCCCCTCCAGATGGGAACATCAATTCTTAATGCTCATTCTGCCATGCTGGTACCCGTCTCCCCCCTGGGCGTACAAAACCAGAGCACAGGGCACCATCTCAAATGCTCAGTTGCTCGCTTCGCTCATCAGAAGCACCTACAAGATGTAGTCTTCTCTTTTTAATAAACACTCTCAAGACACCTGAGCCAAATCCTCATTAAAAGTGCGTCATGCAGCGCACACACACCAACAGATCATTAACATATTAATATTGAGACATAACAATAACTACTCTCAACAAACGAGACAATCACTGAGAAGTCTGGCAGCCTGCTTTGGCCTTTACAGTGTGTTCTTTCGTTTTGTGCTGATGGGTTTGATTTTGTTGGAGCTTGGCTTTAATTTATTAGGGTTGAGAGAAAATGTGTTTTTGACACAAAAATGAAAAAGCACAATTTCTCAAGCACAAATGGAACTGAAAGTCTGAGTGGCTTAAAATGGCAGATACTGAGAGAAGTAACAGAGAAATTAGTTTTGACATGTTCATCCAAAACCAAAGAATTCCTCACAGTCTTAAGGAAGGTATCACAAAATGAAAGCTGCAACTGTCAGTTGTTTTCATCAAAGAGCAACGTAACACTAATTCAAATTATTGTTTTTGCTAATCCTTAGTAATTTAAGCTCTCACATTGCTGTATTTATGTAGTTAGTTAATTCTGTGACATCACTATTGGGTGCGGTCAAAGGTGCAACAGACCTGATGCTTTCAAAAGGCAAAGGCAGAGAAACGTCTCTTAAGATACATTTTTTAGTTTTGCTGTTAATGAATTATTTTGTCCATCTGAGGTTATTCAGTTTCATGATAGTTAACTCTCTGTGTGCGTTCCACATCCTCCTCTTCATCATCATCATCATCATCATCATCCACCTGAATATTACTCTCTGACCTGTTGAAAGTGAGCTATCTGAGTTACGAAATGATTCTGTGCAAACTGTTCTTCTATCTTGTTGCGGCTGTCCTGTTGCCACATTTTCTTCACTGATTCTTGGTCAAACATCTCTAAAGGCTCTGATGGATGCGAAAAACAAAGAAAATCAAACGTGTTCGGAAAATTTTAATGAGGGACGAAAGTTTCAGAATCATTGTGCAAATATGATTGACACAACATGGGGTTGTATTTATTTTTAGATGGCGCAATTTTTGGACGAAAAAACCGACTCAGTATGCAAAGGCTTTTAGTTGCAGGTGATTTTTTTTTTCTTCCATTTTTCATCTTGTGCCACCATCAGGTCAACATTTCAATTAATCTTAGGGTGGGGCCACACATGAGTGAAACTAAGGGCTGTAATATACTTGCTGCAAACACCTTGAACGCGGCGCATCATGGCTGCCATGCGTGATCTGCATTCATTTGATGCGTCGGCCGCACACCTCAGCGCGAGTTATCGTGACGCGTGCGTGAGATGCAATATTGACATGACCGCTAGAGGCGCTCATGCGAATGAACAAGGTGCACTGACCGACATTCGGAAGTATTCCCGGTGTTTCTCCTCATCGATCGTGCGCATCGGTAGGACAAGGGAAACAAATTACCCATTCTCTCGACACTCTGATTGAGGGGCCGCACGTACCACCTCTGATGGCGACAACGTTTTTTTTTCTGCTGCAATCGCAAAAGAAGTAAAATTATAATTTCTTCTTCCTCATCAAGCATATCAAGGGCATCCATGTTTGTTTACATCACCCGATTTCTGGGTTATATTTCTGTTGTCTGCCCCAAGTGGAGACCACCAGTATTGTGCGTTTTGGCTGCGTATTGCTGCAGGAAGTATATACACAGACACGGCGCATTGTGAACTCGTATGTTCGATCAAGCAGCAAGTCTTCTATGGCCCTAACACTTGCAAATTTTTGCTTCCCGTTCAATTCAGTGCCAGCAGAGTGGTGGATAAAACATTTGCTTCAACTGGCAAAGCAAATTCACATCTTTGCATCATGTGAAGTTCATTTTGGTAAAATCAGCCCAGCGAAGTCACAGCTTCAACCAATAGCAAATGAGTATGTGTAGTTGAGTCCGCTTGATGCCAGGTCTAACTAGCCAAAATTATATAATGTTGGCCACGAAAATACAAACTGCTGCACACGAGAGATGCTGCCTGGCTGGCGGTAAGTTTGGGAATGTAACACAATAAAATAGAAAATGTACAAATACACTGTCACGTCCGACACCATGTTAAACATTTTACCTGCTAAACCTCCTTTGTTGGCATTGTCATTGTGAGCTTGTTAGCATGCTGATATTAGCATTTAGCTAAAAGCACCACTGTGCCCAAGTTTAGCATTTCAGAGCTGCTCCTAAGGTTGTAAGAATGATTCTTGTTACTTTATAAATGGATTAAGTGATGAATAAGTCATCAGAATTGTCATTAATTTATTTTCTGCTGATCTGCTAATGAAATAATGAAGTCATTCCAGTGCTACTAACAACACAATAATAGGCATTAGTCATTTCTGCCATAATTTCATTTGTTTATCACAGTTATGCCAATGTAACACAGTCTGCCAGTCATGTCAGACTCTGCTAAAATATTTATTTTTTTCCACCAACATTTCCTGGACTCACGAGTGTACTTTCATTGTATTTTCTGTCAGACTGGCAGTCGAGTGTGTTAAACTGGCAGTGGTTGAATCACAGTAGATGCTGTTACCTCAATGTATGCTTGGGCAGCGATCCATGGCAGACAGAATGGCTAGACGTGCTCATTTGTTACTATGGATTCGTGTTGCCTTTTAAGTGCGCAAGCAACTCAGCCGTTATCCACCTGTAAATGTCAGGGCTGGATGTTTTCTGGTTGCACAGTTCCATTTTATTCTGCCATGGTGATGTATGGCATGTGTTCTCACATTGCATTTTGTATCCATTTTCTGTCTATGCAGTATTTGCTTTTGCTGTATCTCAGCAGAGAGAAGGAGAATCACACATGCTGTTACTGTGAGAGCAAAGCGGCTGCACTGACCAGAATTCGAACTCTTCAGTCCTTTTCCATCCTACAAGTATTTTAACCTTTATTCCACCAGGGAAGGCAGGCTGAGCACGGACAGCTCTTTTTTTTCATGAGCTACACACTTACAGCTTTTACTGCATGATGCTTTCTTTTTTCTGGCACTAAGGGCACCTTGACAGTACTTTTTGAGAGGTGAGATTGGCCTCCATTAACTTTTCCCACCCAGATTTTTCCATTCTGTCCGTAAACCCAAATATCCTCAAGTCAAATTTTCTCAACTCTCACATGCTTCCTGTACTAACCATCTAATTGTGGTTTAGAGGTTTTGCTACAGAGGAGTTACCTAATGTAGATTGTTAATAATTTGACCCCTTTAACCTTTCTCATTAGTCATCATTGCTAAATGGTGGTTGGGCAGTGGGCGGCTTCAAACAGCCAGAGCTGCAGAGAACAAATGGTCTGTGTCATTAACTTGAATGTAAGCAGCGCAGGTGCCCTTTAACAGCACAGAGACTATTAACACAATAACCAAAAAGCAATTAGATTGACTTTCTAAAATGGCAGTCAATTAGCAGAGCTGCTGCGCTGCATGGTGAGAGAGAAAGACTTAGAGGCCTGGGACACTGGGTGATACAGCTGATCACCAACAAGAAAAGCTGCTGTTTGCCTTTACTTTATGTGATGAGAGGAACACGGCACGCTGGGTGGCTGCTGCTGATGCCTTAGTCTAGCCTGGAAACCAGACAAATCTGTGAGCTCATGTTTTATTTGTTCTGGCAAATGCTTCTACTGTTTAGACATATTTCCAACTGGCCTGGCCCGCTTCGGGCCAATGTTAACAGTTAATTCAGTGTGGCGGGTGTTTCAAATGATGACTGACAACTTGTGGAGCCTTTATGCTTCACATACAATGTATGAAGATGTCATTTTTGGGTCCCGAACTGGGGACACAACGGCAAGCACCAACCTAGTCTAATTAGGAGTAGTGCTGGTTAGGCATTTTCGAACAACCAAGATGGCTGCAGTTCACGCGGAACTTTATGTTGAAGTACGATTTTCAAATTCCTATGGCAAAAACAGCAACGCTTATTTACAGACATGATGCTACACCATGACAGCTCATCTCTGCACACTCTAATGTGTTTACATTTGTCCGTTACTAATGCCCCTTGGAAAATTAAATGAACTGATAGGTTCCAGACTTACTCACATTTGCTATTTAGTTTGGCAATATCAGGTTGGCTGTAGTATTGACGGTCGGGAAACTTGCTGTTTTGAAGGAAGAAATGTCTGATTGTAGTTGTCCTCAGATTGACCTATATCTTTGTTTTTATATACTATAAATTCTCAGAGAGAAACAGACCTTTAATTGGCCTATATTACAGACAGGCTTTTATTCCTAATTTCCTGTGCTTCATAGTTAATGCAGCCTCAAAATGCCCTTCATATTTACCTGTGTTGTTTATTAAATAGCGATGATGTGAAGGTGATGAAGGAGACTCCCGTGACACTGTCTTGCTTGTATATAGAAAGGTTTATTACAAGAAGTACAGCATCAAATCAAGCACCTAGGATTGCCTGAGAGAGGGTTCAAAGCCAATATGAACTGCTCTGTATAACAGCCCCAACTACCCTACTTATATAGTTTGGTTGTTTTTATGAAATGTGAGACAAAGATAAACAGGTGACAGAGAGACACCCTAGTTGGACTTCACCTATCCTTGACCTGGGCCATAAATACCCTCTTGACCCTGGCCATATATACCTTCTTGACCCTGGGCCCCTAACTGGTCATCTGATCCAGGACGTTACAGTAGTGCTTTAGACACCACACCTGTTTTCATGCCTTTGCACAATAGCATTATGTTTCCTGGTTGTCTGTCTGTCTGTTCATTCTTGTGAATGCGATATTTCAAGAACACCTTGAGGGAATTTCTTCAAAATTGGCACAAACATCCAATTAAGACTTAATGATGAACTGATTAGATTTTGGTGCTCAAAGGTCAAGGTCACTGTGATCTTATGTCCAGCCCATTCTTGTGAACGGGATGTCTCAAAAACGCCTTGAAGGATTTCCTCAAATCTGACACAGACATCCACTGGGACTCAACGATGAACTGTTTAGAATTTGGTTGTGAACGGCCAAAGGTCAAGGTTACTGTGACCTCACAAAACATGTTCTGTTTAACTAAAGAATTCATACGATAATTGCGACAAAGTTTCACACAAACATGTTATGGTATGTCATGTTAACATTTGCTAATTAGCACTAAACACAAATGGTTAAAATGATGAAGTGATGACATTTTATATCCAAAAGGTCAAGCATTAGCTCTACTGTGACACCACAACATTCTGCAGTAATGCATTTCTGGCCATTACTCAACATCATAACTCAGGAACAGAGGGGGAGACATTTGGTCAGACACTGAACTGGTGACACTAATCTTCGGTGCCCACCTTGAAGCTGTGGTGGTTGTCTTGGTCTTCTGTGCTGCCGGGGGCAAGGTGTGAGTGAAGCATCCACATTGTAGAATTTGTAGCTTCTTTGCAGAAACATCCATATTTGAAGCATTTTCTACTGTCGTGTCTACATGAGTCTGGGAAGACATGGATGTAAACTTTACCTGGACTGGTGGAGGCATACAACCCTGAGGCGGTAATTCCAGTTTTACCATTAATTCAGCTTAATGCATATTTCCACAACACTAATTCCATCATGTCATATGTGCCACTTTGCTGCTCTGAGTTTATCTTCTCCCAAGGGAAATACTGTTTTCATTCACTTCAGTCCTTTCACTTTTTGTTTTTCCCAATAAATGTAAGCCACTGTAAGATGAATGCAACCCAACACTTTCAGCAGTGTTCCCATTAAAAGTCTTTTAACCTACCTTTTATTGGTGGGCTTTTAATGTGAAAAAAATACATTCTATGTTTTATTGACACTAGCTTACCATCAGTTACACATAAAGAAATGTGGAAGAACTGGAATAAATAGATGAAAGTTTTTTTGTGAGTGGTGAGTATGCTCTGACTTCTGTTTACTATTTACTGGCATTTCAGTTGATAGACAACATAGACATAGATAGACTGACATTGATAGTCCCTCTTTTCACACTTAAGAGCTGTGTTGAATAAAACAAAGTTTATTCTCGCAAGACTCAGGTTTGGTTCTCTTAGAAGTACACTAAAGAAAGAAGGAAAAAATCCACTCAAAGCACTTTCTGTAAGATGCTGAAAATATTTTTTCAGTCTTGGAAGTCAACATCACCAGGCCTGTTTTCACAAAGTGTCTTTGTTTGTAGCTTAAAATTGTTGAACTTTTGTTGTTGTTGTGCAGACATCTGTCTTTGTCTTATGTCTCCTGTCAGAACAAAGACAGGGCCACACTGACCGAAATAGATGAATCGTAAATTTTGAAATTTCAAATGAAGTCGATATGACGCTGACTCAGATTTGTAAGTTGACTCTTCCACTGCTTTTCCCACCCATTGGCCGAACATGCTTTGCCTAAAGAACACTTCTGTCTGCGTGCCTGTCTGCCTGTGAGGACCAATCTGTTTGTTATTAAAGGGAGAAGTGGACAGCTTTAAAGAAAATGATGAAAAAGGGACTTTTCTCTCCATGCAAATGGAAAGTATTTACTTTCCGAGATGTTTTGGTTGTATTCTGTTAGAATCCGACCTGGAGGGTAAATCGAGAATATGTGATGTGAG
This sequence comes from Epinephelus moara, assembly GCF_006386435.1. NCBI lineage: Eukaryota > Metazoa > Chordata > Actinopteri > Perciformes > Serranidae > Epinephelus > Epinephelus moara. The sequence continues at coordinate 25,293,154 of NC_065518.1, read as the reverse complement.
GACATCTCCAGGTGTGGTTGTACGCTTTTGTACATGTAATGACTTCTCACAGTGTGCTACTATCAGGAAGCAGACATGATAGGAAATAAGGAATTCATGTTGTGATGGGAATAGACAAAATAATGGCAAGGCATGAAAGACTCATACCTGTACTGAAGGTTGGCTGGCTCTCCATGTAAGTCAGTATAGTCACTAACATTCCTCATGAGTGATCCAAAAGTAGTTGTAGGATCTGCTGTAGTAACAAAACCCGATTTCAAGGCAGTGAGGGACACAGTATGTGCACACACAGTACACTGTGTCAAACCTGTATGTCACGGACCTCAGTAAAGGTTCGCAAAGATCCGTAAAGACAGAGTTAAAAGCTCACTGTGGACTGATGTGCAGTCTACGGTAAATTATCCTGGAAAATCATCAGATTTAAAAGAAACATTGGTACATATAAAACTACAGAAAGCCTCGATCACTTAAGCAAGTTGGATTTTCTTGGGACAGTGGCATTTGTAATCTAATTTATTTATGTTGGAGCAGTGTAGGGCTGCAACGAACAATCATTTAATTATTGATCAACTGTGTGGACTTGCATAAGAATAATAGGCAAGGGTGTTTTACCATGCTCTTTAAACTAGCAAGCATTGTCTTTGTTCTAATTAACATCAATTTAGCCATTTAAAGCATTTCGATTGCCTGACTTACAATACGGCTGGTCTTTTTCTCAGGCCCTCCTAGGTTCTGTCGAAGCCAATGAAAATATTAATTAAGTGAGACAGATTATGCTTATCAGGTTCATATTTGGATTTTGAGTTTCTATTAAAATGTTTACATGCCTAAATTTAAAAAGGAATTTAGAGTCACCAGTTACCTATCCCCAACCTGCATGTCTTTGGATTGTGGGAGGAAGCTGGAGTACCCGGAGAAAACCCACGCTGACACGGGGAGAACATGCAAACTCCACACGGAAGGGCAGGAACCCTCTTGCTGTGAGGCAACAGTGCTAACCACCGTGCTGCCGGAAAAAGCATAACAGGCCCCCTTCAAAGTCCCAACTTTAACACAGTTGAACTACAAAGGAGCTAAAACCTGGTTTGGGTCGGGTCTTTGTGTTTTTCGGGGGTTTGGTTCTGCAACAAGACTTCAAGACTTTACCTGTGCCAGGGCACCAAATACCCAGGCTAACACCTTAAAGCTTTTGTGCCAGTATTCAGAATCTATGTATTTTTATTGTCATGTCCAGAATGGCAAATACTCAGAATATCATGTTAGCAGGAAAAGCCTCTGATACAGTATTCAGTGATGTATTGAACTTACAGTAAAGAAATTGCAGGTTTCAACCCTCCTCACCAGCTCAGTAGTGAGAGAAGTGGAGCCCACTTCTGAGCTATTTAAAAGAAAATGTAGAAAGAAACCTACATTTAACTGCAGGTTCTTACAGAATAAAGACCTGATACATCAATCCAACTTCAACAATACTTGTAAGACTTGAAATTACATTTGTGATACAGCTCTGCACTTCTCAGCACTATTTTTCGATGTGTAAGTCAGAGCTGCGCAGTAAGGATCACAGACTTTAATATGCATGGAGTGTACTTTCTATATGAATAACAAATCATCTACTCCACATGTAAAAGGGGACTTGTACTGCAGTGCTTTTGCTTTGGTAAAAGCTGTTTGTTCCTGAGCTGTCTAGACTAGGATATATCACCTACATGTGAAAAGTTTATGCATGGGTACGCAGTTATGTGCATACAACATTTCATGCGTAACTGAATGCACAATAAATGTCCACATGCTGCGCTATGTGAGTGGTTTTATAAGTCAATTAAATTGGTGGGTGTTGTGTTGTTGTGGGTCACTATGTAAGTATGTGAGCACAGTGAACAGTACATGCGTTTTAAGTAAACCGGTTCACACGTGCAATTGGTTCTGTAAATGTGTGCATTTCGTCACGCATGAGTGTGCGAGCGCTGTGTGAACACTTGATAACTCTTTTAATAGGTTGCTGCAGATTCAGCTGTGATGCTTTCCAGCTGAGACATTTTTGGGTCAGAGTCTCATTTTTTCTAATAATTGCTTTGATCACAGGAATAATTAGGTTTTCTTCTTTCTTCCTGCTCAAAACACACACATTAGAAAGCACCTGCTCACACACATTTCTCTCCCGTCTTTCAGTATACGATGACACACCCTTTAAGATGCACTGACAAAGGGTACACAGATTTTGGATCAGGCAACAAAACCAAGTGTGCCACTGTCAGGTCAAAGATTTAGCGGAAACTCAATCTTCATGCACGCGCTAAAGATAATGTGAATTTTAAATAGAAACTTCACTTAACGAGTGCCAGGATAAGAAGCAATAATCGCTCTCTTGAAGCTGCTGTACTAAATGTTGTCTACCTATTTGTCGAATAGAGTAGTGCCTGCTGTGCTCAAGGTGGAGACTTATAAAACCCAAATTCAATTACAACACCCCCCATGGTGTTTCTTTCCTCCTGAGTCTTTTTTTATCTTGGAAGTACAATCAGATTGTGCAGTGAGGTTCATTTTTGGAGGCACGTGTGTTTAGTGTGTATTTTTTGGTAGTTTTCAAGTTGGTAATGATGTAATCTTGATCATGCAACATTTAGGCAACCAAAACTAATTAACTCTGCATTCATGTGGTGCTGGAATAGAAAAAAAGAGTTTCAGAATGGGAAAATTCACATGAATACCCTTCAAGTTGAAATAGTACACAAGTTGCTGAGTTGACGTTATACGTATGTGCAAAAACATGGTGAATGAAAGAAAATGTTTGGGTGACGCATCCAGCAGGCAGATACAGCGGCCGAAATGTGTTTCCTTCGTGGGGTGGCTTTGCCCAACCTTAGAGATAGGGTGAGGAGCTCGGACATCCAGAGGGAGCTCGGAGTAGAAAAGCTGCTCCTTTGCGTGAAAAGAGGTCAGTTGTGGTTCAGGCATCTGATCAGGATACGTCCTGGGTGCCTCCTGCTGGAGGTGTGTCGGGCACGTCCCACTGGTAGGAGGCTGGAGGGATTCCATATTTCATAATTCAAGAGGAGCTGGAAAGTGTTGCTGGGGAGAGGGATACCTGGGGTACGTTGCTTGGCCTGCTGCCCTTGTGACCTGGCCCCAGATAAGCTGATAAAAATGAATGGATATTAGTTGCTGTCCAGATTTTAAATGGCCACTGGCTTGTCTTTCAAAACATACCCTATGTGGCCCACCATACAATAACAGTTAATCAAGCAAGATCAGATTTTTTTCATTTACCTCTTGATGGCAGGACTGTCATACAGTTTTTAGAGATGCACCAAGTAGGAAGTACATGAGTGGAACGAATGAGTTTTCATAAACGGATGGAACACAAGCAAACTAATGGTTATCTAACAGCAGACATTTCCTGCTAGGTAGCAGACGTGGCCACAGCAAGGAAGCGTAAAGTCACCAGCGAGGGCCGCTGCTTTCAAGAGCAATGGAAAGTCAAATACTTTTAACTGAAAGAAAAGACAGTTATGTTTGTCTCATTCAGTGGCGCCGGCAGGATTATATTTCGTAGTACGCACAGGAATTGCCCGCCCACTTGTAGGGTACCTTTAACACGTAGGTTCCCAGGCATGGACACACGCAGTCTACTTAGTGAGTGAGCAAGATATTAACATTAATGTTACCGACGCAACACCACCATAAAACTCTGATTAGCCTACCATATGCATGTCAAAGACAAGCCAACAGACCTGACAACAACAGCCAGAGAAAAAATACAATGCAACATAAAACAGATAGCCCAGAGAGACGTACAGTCAGATAAAAAATATACAGCAACAATATGTAACATAAAGCCCAAACCAAGCTGCTAGCAGCAGTAACGTTAGCAGACTCGGTGCTCGTACTGCTGCTCTCTGCATATTCTTCACTGCTGAGGCTTGTTGGAAAGCCTGAAAAATGCTCAGTTATTTTCGTTTGCTCATTTCTAACTACTTTGCTTGCTAACACATAAGATAAGTACTGTGCCAGGAATGTTTATCATACACTGACCTCTGGCCCGTGACATGTGCACCAATCATTGGCATCCGAATTTATTTGCGTCATATTGAGAGGACAGAGCCAAACAATGCACCCAGGCACATTCATCAGTAAAAAAGAACCCAAAGACATGATCTGATGCTTTTGTCAAAATTTTATTTTCAAGATAGGATGATAAATTATTGAAAAAATGCATGCACAGTGCATACAGGATTACAGCTATCAGCGCCACTGGTCTCATTTATATGTTGTTGTTTTTTTGTTTTTTTAAACCCATAGGATGCCAGAAGCAGCTGGCTCCTACATATTTTCACATCACCCTATCTGGAACCCATTGACCTAGAGTAACCTAGATTAGTTAGAAAGGTTCCTAATTAGCCATAACCCTGATGACAAGTCAGGTTAAGCAATATTTTAGTAGTTGTAAGGGATGCACTGGCAAAGCAACAAGTCTGGAGCAAAATCACTTTGTAGTAAAAAGCTTCAAAATGATATTAAAGTGTTGCTTAAATGCTCTTTGAAACAAAATACAACACATCTTTGTAGCGTCCACATTACGACTTAAAGCTCATGAACAAACTACAGTCAGGAGGACCACTTTTCAACTCAGGAAATGGGACCATCCGAGGATCACCTGAATGCAGCGTTATATAATGTTTGTCCTTATGTCTGAGTTAACTGCAGTAACTCCATATTATGTGAGGTGAAATAAATTCACAGTTTGCTGGGAGAAGACAGTTTTTTATTATGAATGTGATAAAAAAGTTTGGACCACCATAGCAAAATGGCTTATTTTCTCCCAAGTTCTGACACAACTGAGTTTCCCCTGCGGAAACTTAAGCCATCAAGGTGCTAAATAAGCAGTGAATGAAGAAAGTTTTTCCACAGGTTTAATTTAGTGAAATGAGATTTTACACTGCAGAGTTGAAGAAGAAGAAGTGAGCCGTGTGGTTTTGGATTCTCTGTATGTATCTGTGAAACATGTGCTCGTGATGTGTCTGTGCTTTTATGATATTGACAGTGACACGTGTGTGCTATAATCCAATTTTTGTTCTCACTCAGATTGTGAGAATTCATGATTAAGCCTGTAACACTTCTATAAATATTTATTAAATCATTCCACGACATAATCCGAATATTGATTGCCCACCCCTCCCCTACACGAGCAGTGTCCCATCTTCTTGTTTCCACCACACAGTGTTGCACGCTGCTCACATGCAGCTGTACTCTATAACCACAGTGAGTGTTCATGTAATGCTGCGAGGTGCAAAGGCTAAACAAAGGCTGACTACTTCAGATTAGAGCAGATGATAAAATGAAACTTTAATAATCCCCGTGGGGAAAGTGGGTCATTGCAGAGGGAAGAATAGAAGACAAGAAGGGAGAAAATGGAGACTCGCAGATAATGCAAGTAATTACAACCAGAGACGGAGGGTAAAACATGTATACGGATACGTTAAGATAGGACATATTTGTTGGCAGCAGCAGGGTAGAAACGTTTGGACAGAGTTTAGAAAATATGATCAAAACTTATGTTCAAAGATTTAAGCCAACCATTTGCAGTTTAATAAAAGCTATGAAATAATCTTGTCAAAAAACAAACCAAGTGCTTAACACACATACCAGGTTGCAGCATGTTCAGGTCACAGTGACGGATTTACTCAGATTATGCGCTTGTCCAAACAATCACCCCGCTGATTTGATCAGTATTGCCGTAGACGCGCAGTTTGATTGCAGGCTGAATCTCTCATTATAACCTCGGTGTAACATAATCAGATTTAATCGTCCGAGTCCTCATAAGAGCGTCAGATGAACTTTATTGATCCTGGCAGCTAAATTGGGTCATTACAGTAGCAGCGATTAGAGGTGTATGCTGGGGAACGCGAAACAAACTAATTTTCTGATTCTCTGTTGATCCCTGAAGGTGAAAGTCATCTTTTTGTGTGACCTTCAATACATGGAGATGTTTACTAATATTGTATTGAAATTCAAGTAGGGGGAGTTTTTAGCTGTCTCAAAGCACTCCTTCTTTACTCTGTAAAGCAGCCTTGAGTACCTTGAGAGGCGCTATATAATCCAAGTTATTATTACTTGTAGTAGTAGTAGTAGTAGTAGTGGTATATATGATATGTGGCCTTCAGGTAACTTAAAAACATAAAGGCTCTCTGTGGAGCCAGTGTTTGTCTGTTGTTCTGGGCTACTGGAGGAACATGGTGGTGCAACATGGCCGGCTCAGAGGTGGACCCATTCCCTCTGTAGATATGAAGGGCTCATTCTAAGGTGACGAAAATACAACAATTCTTCCTTTTTTAGGTGATTGTACGCTAATGAAACATAATAATGCATATTATATGCCATTTCTGTCAATCTATCTCTGTAAATCATACATGCATACATATATTTTTACTATTTTGTGCCATAAATTGTTGCTTTCTGCACCTTAAAGCTGCAACTAACTGATTTGTCGGCCACTTCTGAGGCAGTGCGACAAGCTGTAATCACAACATTGACAAATTATCACCTTATAAAGTTGTCATGATTTTGGCTGATTTTGAAAGTTCCACAAACACCTGATGGAAATTTCTGGCTCTTTAGCTGCTAAATGCTCCACTGTGTCGGACTGAAATTTTGGTGCTTGTTCACTGAAAACAGCTGCCTGCTAAGGCTGGAAACAAGATGGGAATTGTGAGAGTGATCCAAAACAGGATCGTTGTGGGCTGTGAAACCAAAACCATGAGCCCAAAGGTGCTTGAAGGCCTGCCTACATAGAGCTTTAAAGGGATGTGTAGGGCAGTGGTAGTGGAAATGATGAAGAGTACCAAGTCTCAAGCCACAGGGAGACTTTGAACATGTGTTATTGACTGTACCCACACGCTATCATCAACAAAACTCACCAACACACTGTTGATGTTTTCGTACCATTACAAATGTTCTGCATGAGTCATGGCCATCTTTTGACGCTGTTATGTCTCCAGGCCTGCGACATCTCCTCTTGTTACTATGAATGGCCTCTAAATAGGAAATGTTTGTCCATTAGTATTCCTTACCATCTGCCAATGTCTGATGTTACACTTACATTTTACATCTCAGTTGTTGATCCTGTGAAACTAATGAGACATTGTGTTAAGGGAGCAGCTCCATGTACAGTCAAAAAGTATTTTGCACCGTTACATTTCCAGGAAGAAAAAATTGCTTTCAGATTTCTATTCAAAGGGCTGGGACATAATTTGACCTGGTGTGTGGTGTGAAAAAGGATATTCAGGGGGCAGAGGAAAAGTACTTTCAACTGCTTTTCACCTTTTGTGTGATTCAGGGCTGGGAGCTGGCTTTGGCTTGGTTCTGTTAGATGGTGGATGGCAGTGGTTTGCTGTGATTGGAGCTATTTTGGACACTTCCAAGAACAGAGAAAAAAAAGAAAGAAAAAAAGCTCAAAGAGCACTCTCGAAATGAAAGTAGAGCATACACACAAACAGCCAGATGGTTTTTAAAATGATAGGTCAGAGTGTGTGTGTGTGTGTGTGTGTGTGTGTGTGTGTGTGTGTGTGTGTGTGTGTGTGTGTGTGTTGTGGGCATATTTTTGTACATACAGAGATGTTTTTACAGTGGAAACATTAACTTAAATCATTAACATGACGCAAAGCAGCGTAGTTACACTTGATAATGCACATCCTGTAAATATAATTTGTTGAGTAGTAATCTGATGTTTTTAGTTTCAGATGCATCAGAGGTTTCATAAGTTCACATTTCTTAGTGTTCTTTGTTGAAGTGAAATCCCTTACTAGAGCCACGTTCCCACTGGACAAAAAACCCATTAACACCCACTAACATCTGGCTTTTGTATTTAATGAGAAAGGTTAAAGTCAACGTTCACCCCTGTGACAAAAGACTGCAGTAGTCATGAGTATTTATCGACTCTTGCTTCAGTTGGCTCCAATTGCCAGTGATGGAGAAATGACACCTTGGTGGGTGCACAGATTTCAGCTCCTTTTACAGCGTGATACAATAATGAGCCGCCAAACAATGCAGTCAATCTCAGTTCAAGTAGCGCTGGAACATCTTTCTGAATAAATCTGCACAGAGTTTAAAAGAGAGTCTGAATAAGTAAGAGATATGTAAAAAGAGGTAACTACTGTAACATTTTCACTGGCCCCCATGCCGCTTTCTGCTATTTACCAACATGTTTTCTGGTCCGTTTGTGACCTTGAATGTGGCACACCAGGAAACAAAACAAAAACAGAAAGCCAACACGTTATGCCAAAAACTGCAGTTCCTTGAATGGCCACTTGAGGCTGGCTCCAGAAATCAATCAATCTCCATAGACCTCCATGTTAAACGCCCAACTTTACAGCAGAAATAAACATGTGTACAGCCTGGTACAAAATACGGTTTTGGTCTCTATAACCAGTTTTCCCCTTTATGACAACTGCACAGGGTGAGAACTTTTATACAACTCGCCCGTTAACATTCTATTAGGCTTAAAGTCACGCATAATTAAGAGTGGGCTGCTTTGAGCAACAGGCTGTCTGATGATAGTGTCCTTGGCTTCTTCGTCAGATCAACCTCTTACTCCTCCACAGCTCCAGTGTCTTGCCCAAATATGGTCACTTCTGGCTCCATAAAACAAAGATGGCAACTGCAAAAATGCCAAACTCGAGGTTTCAGACGGGAGTCCAGAACCAATGGATGATGTTACAGTGCCTACGTCCATTATTTCTGAGTTTTAAAATATGGCATATGCCCAAATTTTGGTCAAAAAGGGCCATAAGACATTGTTCTCTTGCTTTACACATCTTCCCCCCCTCATAATGGGGCATTATCTTTCATGCCACCTCTGACAACTTAGGAAAACTGTAGACGGGTGTAAATTAGTCACTGTGTGTTTTTGTGTACACGTGTGTGATCAGAACGTCGTGATCAGCAGGGCTCTGAGTGACCAGGCCGGCACAAAAGCTCCCTGATTGGAGCCATCATAGCAAGGAGAGAAGTAATTTCCACACCCTCTACCTCACACGTGTGTTAACGAAAACCTGTTTGTCCCATGTAACAGCAGTGCGCCGGCCTGATCTCTCCACATACATGGGCCGATACACAAAGGCCTCTATTATCTGAAGGAGGGGAACGCGAGAAATGAGCTATGAACGATTAGAAAATGAAGGAAGATTGTTTTTGATTAGCACTCATTAATTAAGTCAGTCAGCCGCCTGCCTGCTCCCCAGCCAGCCTATCAACAGTGTATGGCCTGACTTCGTGATTAACTCACCTTTGTGTGTGCCGGTGTGTGTATGTGTGGAGGGAACGCATGCTATTGTTATTGCGGTGAGGCACAAAGACATATTTTTCGCCTTCTCTGGATTTTTCGATCTTGTAGTTTAATAATGAAAAACAGATGAACCCTGAACCTCAATTTGCTTTGATGTCTGACTGCATGTGTTTATGTATGAAAAATCTTTTTATGCATGTTTTCATTGATATGCATGGCATAAAGTGGTTGGCCTTCACAACATGCATGATTAGTGGCGTGGGACTGGTGTAACACCACAGCGCAGTGCTCTGCCGAGTTGAATTGAATGGCGATGAATGATTGATGCGAGGAAAAAAGAAATTAAAGGAGAGACGAGAGAAAGACAGAAGATTTCAAAGGTAAGGTAGGCATGAAGATAAAGGATGAATGAAGGTTGCATAAATCAGTAGAAGGTGTAAAGGAGTTTGAAAGAAAGACGCAACAAAGATAAAAAATAGGAAACCAAATCAATACTTCATAGAGGGGACTACTCAACAAAAAACAAGGACATGTTTTCTGAGCGAAAAGAGATGAAAGAAAGTTAGCGGCACAAAAACAAAAAAGAACAAAGGATGGGAAGCAGGAGCTGGGAGGGATGGAGCGATTTCATAGGAAGATAAGATATGCAAGACGAGATTCGGAAGAGCCCCAATTTCACAGTGGTGTGAGTGCCGCGGGTTTGTGCCGTTACAAGGAGCGCTCCACTTGATTGCGCATTAGTCCTATTGTGGTGGGAGCCCTGCACATGTTTTATTTAGCAGGCTTGCTTCGCCTCGGCTGGAGCGGGATGGACGTTTTGTTTGCTCTTCAGCCCGCTGTGTGCTCGGGGTCGCGGATGCAGAGCCACGTCTCCTTACTGCTAATGGACGGAGCAGCATTAAGTCAAGTGTGTCAGCCTCTGCCCCGCTATCTCCACAACTGGCACCGACGTCATTATCACCCGTCAAAGCTTCCACTTTGGAGAGGATATTTGAGGGTTTTCTTGATTTCACAGGAGTGTTAGGGTACAAGTAATTTCTGAAGATTTCTCTGTTCCTGCCTTTCCTCTATCTTTAAGCCTGACAACAAGACTGCAGTATTGGCTGTATATGAACCTGCTCCTATATGTAATGCTGCCAAGGTGAACCTGACTTAATCGGTCTCCCTCCTACTTACAGAGATCACGAAAGAGTGGAAATGTCTCAGCTCATCCATGTTTCACCCTTTGTCATCACAGTTCTGTGGCCAGTCTTTCTCTTAACCTCCTGACTGGCAGGCAGTAGGCAGTTTCCAGCAGCTTGCCCTCATATCAACTTCCCATGCCGGATAAATGAGAAAGACTTTGCTGCAGACTGCAGTTTGTTCTGTAAGCTGTGATAACCATCTGCTCCATGGTTCATAATTAGAATATCTTCAATCTGTGAGTGAAAACAACAGAAATGTGGTGTTACTGCTGGCTCAAACACCAGACATAATAATGGACACGATACCAGGAAAGAAGTTTACTGCGTGTAACTTTATTGGAATAAATGAATGAATGACTAAAAACCAGGCAACACAATGGTGTTACTGCAGCAGGATGGAGACAAAGAGGTAAACAAAGAGGCCTGCCTATACAGACTCAGCCCACTGGTCAGCACAGGTGCCTGCCAATCAGATGATCAACCTAGAGGGGTCAACAGGAAACACCAAAATAAACAAGGGTGTAGCAGTGGAGGATGCACTGAATGGGAAATTCTGAAATCCTAGTTATCAAGCACAAATAAAGGAACACCATTATTTCAGCCTGGTCTCTTTCCCAGGACATCAAAATATGCAACTTGATCAGTGTACCTTGACGACAGATATGAAGGCACAATGCACCTGTGTCTGTATGAGACACACTGGGCTTTCAACCTACTCCAGTGTGAACCCATTTGTGTCATTATTAGACATTCAGAGCAACAGGTGCAGTATAAATAGCAAGAAAGTCCACTGAGGGCCAGGGATAGGGAGGTGGATGTGTCCAACAAGCAAAGGACTTTGACCCAGGACACTGGTGTTTACGTCCCATGTGAAACTAAAAGTCAGTGTTGAGTTATATTGCCACGTGCCACTCATTAGTCAGTCATTAGTGACCTGAGTTGACTGACGTGACGAACGTCAACCAAGATCTTTTTCTAACCCTAACCAATATAACTCTAGAAGCTGCCCCGGCATCATCATAATCATACTAGGGGCTTCCGCCCAAGCGTCAAAATATGACAAGTAGGGATGAGATCATGTTGATTATTTCTAACTGACCAATGAGCACGGTCTTACTCCGAAGTCCGGCGCTTGGGCAGTGACTTGCAGCATCAGAAACCAATGAAAAAAGGCGTCCTTTAACGTCAGCATGATACGCGGCCAGTTGCCGTTATAGTTTAACAGCGCCTGGTGGTGTCAGGGGGAAAGGCTTCGGGACAAGGACGAAAGTCAAGGCGGCGAAAATCCCAGTGGGGTGGGCAGGAAGGGTGGTGGATGGGTCCAACAAACACTGACTTTCACCCGAGAGAGCAGTATGTGCATCTTAGTGTTTGCATCCTGTTGTCGTTGAAGGAAAACAAACATCAATTTGCGGTGTTGTACAGACGTAGTGTGATTATTTTGAAAGAGACTATATATAAGCGTTATATTTCCTGTGAAAACGGAAGTGTATCATGAAAGAAGAGAACTTGACGTGGTGTCCCAGAACGTTATCAACCAATGCACCCAGGGTACCTTGCACGTCGTATGTGGACGTGGAAAGTCCATGACCAAAACATCAATATGTGACGAGGTCAGAGTGAGAAAGTGTCCGACCATTCTCACTAACAGTAAAGATATGTACCCCCCACCACAACAAACAAAAATTTGATAAGGCATTTCGACGCAAGTATTGGTATCTGCCGTACCGATGACCACCCTTGGTTGCCTCTTCTTCCTCTTTAAATGTGTTTCACTCTCCCTGCCTTCTCTGTGGTCTGAGGGGAATCCACTCTGTGTGTACTGTAGATCATTATCTATGGATGATAGTCATCTTGCTTCTCGCTCTCTCAGCTCTGTGCTCCTCTGAGGCAAAACCCAAGAAAACAACAGGATGACGGTCACAAGAAGGAAGGGATGATTTGACATTGTAATTCAGTAGAGCCCTAAATGAATTGGCAGTGGATAGTCCCTTGCTAATACTTTACCTGCAAGACTGTTTAATTGTGAAAAGATGAACACATATTAATGTTCAATTAAAGCTAATTGGGAGTTAACAGGCTTTTATTGAGAGTGTGATGGCAGCGCCTTGTTCTGCCTCTTATGGGCAACGTCAGCAAAACTGAAATTGAAAATGTGAATAAGCTCCTTTTTCCATGTTAAAATTGTTCAGCGCAGGTCATTATGCTGTCACTGATACTGTGTTGTTGTGTGTCAGCCTGTCTCTCCCACGGATGAAAAGACATAAAAGGACATCATTCTGTTTGAGATGAAGGATTGTAGTTAAAGAGATCTGCACTATGACCCAGTCCCATTTTTAAAATGAGACTTTCTGATGTCCACCAAATAATTAGGTAAAGAACAAAGCTGTTTTTACATATCTTTTTCCTTCTTTTGCTTTCTGCTTTAGTTTTTTAAAGTTTCACTGCTCAGAAATGCCTTTTGTTCGTTGTTCTCTTGGATATTTGACCTTCGCTGTGCAGAATGATGTAATGTGCAGAGTTTGACACCTGAAGGTTGTTTTTATATTCATGTGATGAAGGGGGAAAGTTTGTCTGTGCTCATCTTAAAATCTCACTTTAACTTGTGTATGTGTGAGCCTGATTTTGTGATATCACAACTAGTTTGGAAGCCAGTCCAAAATGCACACAACTCTGCGTAAATGTTATGTTGGAAACTTTCAGCACACACATACACACACTGAGAAAGGACTTTTTAACTGAAACAGGAGACATCTTGTGTCCAGCAGGTGAACTTTGTAAATAAACAGTATTTGCATATTTATAAGTCCTGGATTTTTAAATGAGGGAGAAGGGGTAGATGTAATGTTAAGAATATTTTAAGGGAATTATGATTTCTTTCATGTGTAAAAATGATATCAGACTCAAAAGATTTTTCCAAGCAGAGTGTTTTTGTATGTCTTTAAAGGGGTACTTCGCTGATTTTCAACCAGCTTTGTATCAAAACAGTGTGAGTAGTATGTGTAAATGAACTGTGGTAAACTACCCTCCATCTAGATGCAGTGCTTTGAACATTCAGTCCAGTTTCTGGGAAATTCCTCTCAGTGTGTTGGTGCAGCCACTGCTGGTCTGTGTGTGTCCGTCTCTCAGTGGACGTCCCCACTAAACTGGCTCATTATCTCACACACTGTGATCATTAGAGAGACGTCTCTAGAGTGGCACTCTCTCAGGTAAAAACCCAGGGGGATGCACACTTCTGGGAATGGGACAGCACGGCACAACACGCACACACACACACACACACACACACACATACACACACACACACACACACACACACACACACACGAACATTTAATATAATCAGATACGATTACTGCAGCAGTTGCACCTACAATGCAGCATATTTCCTATATGTAGCTCAACACTCCTGACGTTTACATGACACACACACACACACACACACACACACACACACACAGCTGCTAAGGAGCGGTACTCAGTTAGTTTTGTTATTACAGACCAGCTGTCTGCCCAATTTTCCTAGACTCAGGAACATCTGTGCGTGCCCCCTTCTCTCTCTCTCATTCACCCACCCACCTCTTTCGCTCACTCCCGTTCGCATCCCGTATATGTTTCATTATTAAGAGCCTATCAATATGACAGGTAACAGAAATCCAACTGAAGGGGAAAAAAACCTCAGAGCTCAGGCAAATTGGTGCCACGAGAGCAACCGTCAGCAATCCTGTGTGTGCGTGCATGTGTGTGTGTGTTCAGGTGTTTGTTAGTCACCTTTATGCCATTGTTCCCATTTTTGCATGTTAGTGTATTCTTGAGTTCCTCTCCCACTGGGGAAGTACATCTTTTTGTATTTTGTACAGTATGTATATATTTTCATTGTGTGTGTGTGTGTGTGTGTGTGTGTGTGTGTGTGTGTGTGTGTGTGTGTGTGCGTGTACATGTACAGTAGTTGTCTAGGCTATTAGGCTGCTGACTGAGGTATACAGTACAGAGCTATTGGTGGGCCAAAGATAAGCTTGGGGATTGCTGTGCTGCTGGGCCCTTTGCAGGAGCAGTGATAATGCATTTCTGTGTGTGTGTGAGAGTGAGTGCATGTGTCTATACAAAATTCTATACGTGTTTGAAGGCTGGCTTGTGTGTGTGTAACTTTCTTGCTGTGCCAGTAATTTAGTTTCTAGCATGACAGAACTGTCATTTTGGTTTGAGGTCTATATCTCTGTGTGTGTTCTATATGTGTATCTGTATTTTTATTCTATTGAGGGTTCTAAAATAATACTGAAACAACAAATAGGTAAGCTGATTACTTTAAAATAATTAATCAGCAATTTCAAAAGCATTTTTTTCCCAATCAGTTAAATGAATATGCCAAATCTTTAAATTTCCAGCTTTCCTCCACTTCATACCATCATAAACAGAACCCCTTTGGGTATTTTAATCATTATGGGTGCACAGAGTATTTGACAATTGATGTGCAACTTACCTATTTGAGAGCGGAGAATATGGTTCTCATATGTCTCATTTCCACTGTATGGTTCGGCTCAACTCGTCTCACTTTTAGTACCAGGCGTGTCTCTCGATTTTGTTTTCTGTTGCAGGTAGTATCCCGTCTATGTAGGCAGGAGTCTTAGCTGATTGTTATAGCGACGCCGCATGAAACTGCCATGACATCACTTTCAATGCAACACAGCACTTATTGCTACATCCAGTTCTTGTTGGATCCTTTCATCTGCAGCTGAACAGAGAAACATCTGCATTTCGTCAATCGACAGTGAAAACGTTGTGGTAGCTAGTGACAGTAGTTTGACTATTCTAAACGGGTGGGTTTGGATGTCTTTATGTCATGCTAGTGACCGTTCTATTTGACCAACCAGTAGGACCAACCTGTGGTGTTTTAAGTCCACCTTTTTGTATCAGCTCAGCTCATCTGGAACCTTGACCAAGATAGTACCAAAAAAGCACAAGGTACTATCTATAACTTTCCAAAGAGTCCAAAAAAGAGTCGAGCCTTACCGGTACTATATATTTTAAATAAGCCTAAGTTTGTGATTGCCTATTTCAAACGCTGTATGATTTCTCCATTGAAGTATTCTCACCCTAGTTTCGGAAACCCTTAGCTATCGATGTGATGACGATAAGCTTCGGCGGGGGGCTAGGGGCAATATTTTGGTCTGATCTGATGTAGCAAGAGGAGATCAAGGAGGAGCCAGGTCATTTCAGCTAATCTCTATGAATAGATGGCTGCATATGATTGCAGATTAAGAAAAACTAATAGAAAGATAAATTGTCATCAGACAAAGCCGATGGTTTCTGAGATTGCATTCCGTTACTTGGACTACAAATGGAAATGAAAACACTTCTGATATCAAAATCTTGTCCCGTTGCCTACAGACTCTGCATACATATGCTGAATCTGTTTAAAGAGATTACGCTCACCCTGCAGCGCCTCAGTAGCCGAATAATTTGGAATGGTTAAAGCGCATGACGCGTAACCACAACATTTCCTTATTGATTCTAGCTGTGGGACCTTTGTTGCATGTCATACCCCTCTTTGTCTCCCTCTCTATTCTCTCTTATCAGTCTGCCTCGACACTTTTCATCTTTCCAATAAAGGCAAATAATGCTGAAAATAATAATATTAAAAACAAACAAAACAATGATTCTCACCCTCGTGATGACTGCTGCTGGACCGATCGGCTGCTGGAGAAGTGGCCTATGAAGTTTAAAGAACATGATTTTAAATGTAATGTGATTCAGCCCTCTTCCCTTTTCCCTCAAAATATATTGGCAAGTTGCCTTTGAGTGAAGCGTTAAACCCCGCTGGTACCCTGTGCCTTTCAGTACAGCACAAAAGAGATGCAAACATCATCTGAGAAATAAAGTGCAATGAATGGACAAATGGACAAAAAGTCTCACCGGGAAGGCCAATCTATTAGTCTGAGAATGCACATATAGAGTGCATGGTTGTGTGTGTGAGTATGTGTGTATCTGCAGTCCACTGGGCTGACTTTATCAAACAGTGCTCTTTTTTTGTATCCATGCCTGCTATTGATTCTTAGCAGCTATTCCCCCTACAGTCCCATCTATTTGGAACTACAATGAGCCAGCCTCCTTCATCAATACCTGCCTCACTCCGTCTAGACATTCAGACACTTGCTGGGGGTTCACATTTTTCTAATCAAAGTCCAACTGTATATTTTCTAAAACTCCTCCCTAAACTGCTGTTGCCACACTTTTGTTTGAGCCCCGTGCAGCTTTTGGACATCCTGAATCTCTACCTCTGTACTTAATATTCCCTCTCTCCTCTTGTCTCTGCTCATATATCTCTCCCTGTCTCCTTCTCCTCTTAGCCTCAGTGTGTTTGTCGAGGTGTTAACTGTGCACTGTATGGTGACAGTGATATAACAGTGATAATTTGCTTTTGCAGAGGTAAAAAAAAAAACCCCATCCGTCTCCCAAGCACCCCTCTGCAAAAAAACATACAGACTTCTGCTAAGTTCTGCCATTCTTCGGTGAGGGAACCCGATTATTTGATGTTTATGGCCTCAGAAGTGGCGCTTTAGGCTCCGCCGTGATGACTTCAGCCGGTTAGCAAACTACAGTAGTGCAAAGAAACAATAAGCGCTGTCTGAATGGAAAAGTCAGAGTAAAACAGGCGATGGTGAAAGAAGGGGAGTTCATCATTTTGACAGGACAGTAAAGAGTTTTCCCAGAAGGATAAATGTGTGTGTGCTACAGCATTTTAGAATGTATGTGTGCCGCTCTGTGTGTGTGTGTTTGTATGCCTCTTCCTATGTGGTTATATGTTGTTTGTGTAATGTGCATGAGTCAGATCTATTTCAATTTGTGATGTTAATGAGATAAAATGGAAATTCGTGGCTTTTGCCCGGCTGGTAATGTTTATATTATATAGATCTGCTGCTCCCTGCATTGTTCTCTCGCTGCTTAAACAAAACCCATCAAACAGCCGCCGGTGTCACAGCTCGCTACAGAAGACGACACAATGTGCATAATTCGCAGAAACGCACCCTTTCTAGATGGTTGTAAGAAGAGTTTTTCTTCGCAGTGTGTGTCATTGACATGTCACAGTATCTGCACGTCTGTCTAAACTAAGCCGCTTTCACTCTTTCTCTTTTATCTGCAGCCCTGTCAGTGTTGCGGTCAAGTGAAGAGCAGGCCCCTGTCCCACAGAATAAGTTCATGGGTGACATCGAGGAGCTGGCTGCCAGCTATGAACGCAAACTCATAGAGGTGAGTGCCGTCTCTTTTTATTCTTTACTGTGTATTAGTTATGATGATGCTCGTCAAGGAAGTGCCACAGTTCTGCTGTCTATATGTTCATTTTTTCCAGTGGATAAACTGTAAATTGGACGGTTGTCAAAACATTATATTACAAGTACTGCCTACAGCATTTAAAGGAACAGTTCAGCACTTTGAGAAATAATCATATTCATTTTTTTCTTTTGCCAAGAGTTAGACGAGAATATCAACACTGCTTTCATGTCTAAGTATGAAGCTAGAGCCAGCAGGTGACTAGCTTAGCTTAGCTTAGCATAGCATAGCATAGCATAAAGACTGGAAACAGCTAGTGTGAAGCCTTGCGTGTCCACTGGTTGCCTGGCAACCTCATGGGAATGACAAAAATCAGCTAAGAGCAAGTCCAGAACATAACTCTCTGTAACAACCACAAATTGTAGCTTTTATATTTTGGTTTGTGTATAGCTTAAACAAACAACATATAACGTGTTAATTAAAAGAATCACCAGAGGATCCATGATACGAGATTATTGTGATTTTAAATATGTTGCGATATGTTGAGTATTGCAATAAAACATATTGCGATATATTGTGATTTATTACATTTTTTTGGACTGTAAATTATGCAACATCTGTTCATCTCACCTGAACAATTTTTTTGCAGGAAAATGTTTCTAGTGGACTGAATAAGCAATTGATTATATTACTCTTGTAGGCTGCGTAAAGTTTATTTTGTATTTATAATATTCATAATTCCTTTAAAAATTTTACTATGCTGTATCAATTTTTCCCCACTCCTATAAGCTACGCCAACTGTCTGCAGGCTCTACCTTCATTCATCTTTTTTTTTTATGAGCGATTCTATCGTATTTTTTATTAGTGTAATATAACCCTACAGAACGGCTCGGGATAATTGGTGCAATAAAACATCAGAAAAAGACAATTGGATGGTGTAGAGCATACAGACAGTGGAACATTAAAATAGGTACACGTAAGTACAGTAGTTAACGTTAAACTGGGAGGTTGAGTTTGGCAAGTGTTGTGACATGACGTATGATTAGGTGAGGTATGTTTGTAACGAGGGTGGCTGACGAGTAATGATAAGAGAACAGGGAGAGATGAGGTAGGGAGAACAATGAATAATAATAAGTAATAATGATAATGAAAATGGATGATGTGGATGATTTTAGTCTTGTGGGGTTGTAAATTGACCTTGCATGACCATAGGGCAGGCTCAAGGGATGGCAGCAGGGGCCCTCACAGAAGTAGCATCATCAAATGATTTTATTTTTGTTGAGAAAGCTTTAATTTTAGAAAGGGAAAAGACAAAAAAATTGTGAGTTGACGGTTGGGCCACCACCAATCCCACTGAGGGGGATCGGCCCACCAACAAACTTTCCATTAGGGATCGTCCCCATTTTTTTTCCCCCTTTGTTGCTGTTTCTTAATTTATTCCTTCATGTGTCCTACAGACATGAGTAGTATCAAACCTGTTTCCCGAAATGTCAAACATATCTTTATAAAATTCAGTGCGACACCTTCATATAGTTTCTGTTCATTAACAAACCAGGGTTTTTCACTCCAGCACAGACCACATAAACCTTGTTGCTTCTTGTTCCAAAGAGGAAGTTGATTTTTCAGTCTAAAGTTTATCCTGTTTGTTTAACTGAAGAGGAAAAACATTTTCCATCTGCATTCCATTCATTGTATCATCTGCCAGCGCCAGAACCTCAGATAACATTAGCTCTGTTTAGTATAGATGAACGCTGCAATCCACTACATTTCTGTCCAAGCACCAGCTGCTGCCACACAATGCAAAAAAATGTGTAGAGGCCAATAATGTTGTTTGTTGACAGTAATTTAATTTATATGTGGTAATGATTTATTGATGTCACAGAGCCACTCGGGGCTTTGCACAGAGAAATACCTGAATTAATACATTAGCAGGCAAAGATAAAGAAAGAATGAAAAAACAGTTTTTCGGCCACGTGAGAGCTGTGCAGGGGAAAATCCTCACCAAGCTACTCGATCTAAATAAAGCAGAGAATTGCACTTTCTGCAGCTGCATTGATTTCAAAATCTCAACAGTGCCAAGAGCTATTCCCTGAGCAGGATCTTCTCAAAGATATCGATTGCAGCACTTGGTGAAGATCTTTAATAACTGGACAGCAGGCGTAATGTTACCAACTGTGTGACAGGTGATGGGAGCTATTTCCAGTTTCTGCCCAGTTAAAGTGACAAGCAGAGAGAAATAAAGACTTTTAATGGGTAGCGAGATGTGAGGGGCGTCTACATGAATAATGAATCCACATTTTTATATTTCTTTAATAAGAAATAATCCTGCCTGTGTTTGGCCAAACTATGTTTTCACTTATTTATGCACATGTATGTGTTGTTCATTTTTAATGGTGTTTACTTATTTATTTGTTCATTTGCTTGGCTGTCAGTCTCGATCGAGCTTTCGCAGCGAGCATGGAGGACCAGTGCGGGACACGTTCACAGCACAGCCTCTCTTTTGGTCCCAGGCCAGCCAGGCTTTGATGACTTTGTTTGAATAGGCCTGTCATGCAGAATAAAAGTGTTTTCCTCATCCCTGACATGTGACAAATTGTCCAGCAGAAATACTGTGAAATGGCTGGGCTGGTGCTGCCTGACAATATCAACATGTTTCTTAACCACAGAGGAGAGAGAACAAACAGGAGATGCAGGCTTTTGTCATCATTGTCCACGATCTGTTTTCAACAATCTGATTTAATAGGAGTTGCCTTAATATTCAGAGTGTGTATCAGTGTGTGTATGTGTGCGTCCATTCAGGGTCAGCGGCACTACTGTCGGTCCTGATGTGAGGATTCAGAAATTGTGCGATTTAACATGAGCAGCTGTCAGCAGTCCTGATTCAGCTGTCTTGCTTCAGCGACTGAGACAAAATCTGACTCACCAGGTTATTGATTTTTTGAAAATGTCACATCGAGCCTTGTTGGATACATACAGGCCTGCCAGACACAAATAAATATTGGACGGAGCTCAGCCTTCATTAACCTGGGAAACACGCCCGTGTTTGTGACCCAGTACAGTTTTAATTTAATGATGCTAATGCATTGTATTGACTTTGACTTTGTTTATATTTGAGCCAAATCTCAAGGCACTTTATGCTCTTTTCATCGTCTTCAGTTCACGTGTACTGCTAAGTGGACACCGGGCTGTAAAAAGTCACGAGATAAATGATCTGAATGAGTCATTTAAAAGTAAGTTTGGGCAATAGGGCAGCCTGTCACTGCTTTAAAAGGAAACTTTACCGATTTTTAACCAGCTCTGTGTCATCGCTGTGTGTGCACGCAGTGTTTTGCTGTCCCCCCTGCGCTGCAAGTTACTGCCACTGACCGACCAGTAACTTTTGGTTGAGAGTAAGGGGGTTTTAAATGGAACATCTCCCATGTGATGTCTTGTGAAAAGCCACAGTGTCGATTTTGCACTGTTGCAGAGTTGCTTTATGCTTTATAGGACATTGTGCAGGCACAGGCCACACGCTATATCCAGACATCCAGTTTTGATCTCAAACAACTCCTGAACAGTAGGCAGCTCTTGAGCTACTGAATACCACTATATTAACCAGCTAGTTACTACTTTTGTCTGGCAGCCCTTTGGTATGTCAGTGTACAGTTGGTTTATCCAACCTTTTTCGGCTGTCAGGCTGGAAAACCAAAACAGTGAGCTCAAAAGAGAAAAAAATGCTGTGGAACTGAGGGGAATGGGAGAGTTGGGCGATAATTCTCTGCAGGTTTTGTACTATGAGCTACCCCTTTTCAAGTACACAATCACTTGATCAGTTGAAAATTGTTGTGCAGCTTTGCTGGCAGTTCCATTGAGCTGTATCTCTATTTGCAAATGAGTATAGAATACGATTAGTGCTATAGTGTGCATCCTTTCTAATTAAAACAAGGTACTGGTGAAATTTTCTGAATTATAATAGGCTAAGCACCTGCTTACAGATTCATGAATTTTGCTAACTGTGCCAGAAGGAGGGCTTAGTACTTAGAACTGTCGCTAAAAAGCAAGAAGGTCTGTGATTTAATCAGCAGGGCCAAGTTATTGGAGTTTAATGTTTTTCCAGTGTTTGTGTTTTGGTTTGTGCAGGTCCCCTCTTCCTGTCCAAACACACACACAGATGATTTACAAATTGGCTGGAGTGTTATTGTGAGTGTGACTAATATGTGAACTCACCTCCAGTGATCCCAGTCTTCCTTTCCACTCTCAGGCCACTCATTTTTTGTTTCCACCTGATTTCTGGTGTGATTTATGTTTTATCATCACTTCCCTCAGCTGACTAAGAATGTGGCGTGATACACTGCAGCAACTTGAGGAGGAAGCATTTATTTTTACCCTCTAATGACTCCAGGACCTTCTCTCTTCTTCTCCTGCCGCCCTCTTACTTGCTGCTTCACGCTCCCGACTCCTTCACTCCTTGGCTGCGACAGCGAGAAAGCGATATGAGGTGTGTTAATGTACGCGTGCAAGCACTCACCAGATGTGCGGAGTCTTGTCCGGATAAGTGGGATTTCTCACATGAATCTTCATGGATGTCTGATCTAAGTGGGTTTAAAAAGCTATCAGAGTGGGAGGGCACTTGAACATATCCCCAATGCACCGGTGCTTGTCTGAAATAAAAGAAAAGACAGTGAAATGATAAGAAAGAAAGAAATGAGTGAAACACTGACGGAGAGATCAAAACAAAGAGGGAAGAAAGAGAAACTACTCAACAACTCAAGGGGATAGAGGCGTAAGCATTTTAATTTTCAGCCTTATTGCATGGTGCTTTTCATTGTCTGTGTGTAATAAAAACAAATTACATAATGCAGTTAACATGTCCACTGAGGTTTCCGAGAAACCGCAAAACTGCCATGACATTGATCTGTGAGGCTCGAGTGATGAGGAAAAGGTGGGCAGGGAGTGATGTAACACATCCTCTTATCAGTGCACACAAGCTGTTGGTGTCAGACTCAAGGTATACAGTGCAGAGGCACCTCTCTGAACTCTTGGGCCAGCAAACCATTCACACTCACTGGCATGCGACTGTTTTTAATTACAGTTTTAATCGATTACGACACTAAAATGAACAGCATGGATCTGGCATTACCTTGTTACTATTGCATGTCTTGCCCTGTGTGATAGAGTGATATCAGGGTGTTGTCAGTATTGCTATTGTCAATGTCTTTTAGTTGTCATAGGCTCAGAATACATTTCCAGAACAACTAAAGCAGCCGCAGTCAAGCAAGCTGAAAATAATGAAGGAGGGAGTCCTAGAAAAGGAGGATTTCTCAGCTGCGGTTTTTAGATGAAACACAGACAAATGTAGAGGCTTACCTCTCCTCAGGCACTTCAGATTTTCAAACTCACCTGGATTTTTTTTTTTTTTTTTGAAGCCACTTCTGGCTGTTGCGAAACAAGACATTCAAGGACTCCTCTCAAGTGATGTCGGGATGTCTTTGTGTTTCTGAAAAGCCAAATTTAAATCTTTTGAAGAACTTTTCAAGAACCAAGCTGCTGGTTAAAAAAACAAAGTGAAGTTCAAGGAAAAGCTGGCAACAAAAGACTGCTGTTTGTCTGACTAAATCCAACTACAAATATATACAACTACATCTACAATACTACCATCTGATATCACCTTCCATACGTGGTCACGTGACAGCTGACCCAACACCATGACAACTGAGCAAACTTCATTCAGTCATGAAGACTGAAATGCAATTGTTCTTGCTTTATTAGGCATGAAGGTTTTCAGGGGCTTTAAAGATACATGACGTAGTTTGTATGACCGTTATCAATCTCTGACGATGGCCATCCGGTCCTGATCTCTATAAACATATAACTGCATAGGAAGATTTTGATATTGGAAACGTTGTGGTTTTCTTTTAGTCCGAGTAGTATTGACCATTCACATTTGGTTGCCCGCTAGTAAACACTCTCCACATGGAGAGCAAACGAGGTAGAACACATTGGCCGATATGGAATCTCTTAGCCCATCATCTATTGTCAGATGATTTAGCTTTATATTCACTTTAAAAAAAAGTGCAGGTATCTGTTTATAGAAATTGGTTGTCCTTCAACTCAGGCTCCATTCTCACATCTCTTGCTACACGAACTGTAAATAATGAGCATGGAAGAGGAAGTCTTGGATATCTGTTATTCGGGTATTCTGTGGCTACACCAGAACCCTGTAAAATTATGGCTGCTCATCACACTCAGTAGCCGAGCTAAGCTCATGGCTTGGCTAATAAGTCAAGTCAGATTTCCGGTCTTGTCTGAGTATACATGCAGAAGAGAAAATCAAATTTCTGACCAAGTACGTCAGACTCTGCCTAGATAGGCCTTTTTAATATAGAACTAGTTCTGGTTGGCCCGAAGAGGAAGCTAATGACGAATGAAGATGGTGGAGATGGATGTAGTTTCCTCGTCCGTCCAGAAGTGCGTCTTCTGCTTCTCTGTCGCCATGGTGTTTGTTTGTTTGTTCGTTTTTCCGGGAGTTGCTGCACTGCTATATACAGAACTGCTTCTCCTTCTTCTTCTGGGTGAAAGCCCGCAAAAGAAAAAGTGGTGCATGCGCAGAATGCCGAGTCAGACTCCAGTCGGACTAAGTGGATACATGCAGCAATAGTTCGATTTTCAATCGTATTATCTAGGTGTGTTAGTCGAGCTACGGATAGTCCAATTTCAGTTGGACTAAGCTGTTTACATGTATTTAAAAGTCCGGTTACAGTCGGACTAAGCCAATAATTCCATTTTTTCAAGCTGCATGTAAACGTACTGACTGATGCCAATGAGTTCTGAGATTGAGCCAGTCCAAGATACAGCCTAGTGTAATACAGGCATATTTTCAGTAGAATGGGTTTGCCAGAGATCCGGTAGAATTGCCTTAAGAGATAATATCACTATGCAAACTAATCGTGCCCATTTGGCTTGTTAACAAAACGTGTTACGATGCTTGAATGTGTTAACCATAACACAGGCTGGAAGATGAGTTTCTAAAAGGCAGAAATCTGAGCAGCTGCTGTAAAATAACCCATCAAACCTGTGCAGAGGCAGTATGTTGCGGTCAGTCATTGCTGTGGAACAGCATAGTCTTACTCAAGACTCCTGCAAATGTGAGTCATGAGAAAGCGCCTTGAAAATTCATGAAGTTTAGATTTAGAAAGCAGGTCTTTTCGCTTCAAATTGAGGCCTCATTACATCATACAGTAGTGCTATAAACTAACTCATCTGTAGCTCAAAGGCTGGATCATCCTAACCCAAATTGTTCAGCAGACGTCTGACTCACACCCAATAAACAAACAGACTCTCACTACATTAGGAGTCTTGTGACTATGCAGTTACAATTACAGCAGATCTCTTTTTTGTTGTTTTGTTTTCCCATGGTGTATTTTTATATCTGCTGTGTTGTATTGATAAGTAGAGGGAGAGTGCTTTTGGAGGATAGAGAGGAGATATGGGTCGAAACTTCCAGTGGGATCGGGGATTCTCCCTTTGATCCGCAAGCTCATTAATTAACCATAAACAACATCAAGAACAAGAACAACAATTACAAGCCACCGACTCAGAATCTCCTCTGTTCAGAGGATCCTGCATCCCCCTATGCAGCAAAAACTAGGAGAATACGAACAGTATAATGCCTGTTGTCTTTGCTGTGTAATGCACCAGCATGTGACCCTTGAGAAGCCAAAATACTGCATAATGCGTGCTATTAAATTCTTCTCAGAATAATGCAGGTGAATCTGCTTTGGGGTACATGGTCTAAGTGCAAGAGCCTTTCTAGGCTTAAATTTTACTTGAATTATTGTAGGTATAAATTGATGAATGTCCATAACCAGATTGGATAAAGTTGCACATTTTTTATGCCTTCGAATGCAAAAGCATTATGCAATAATGATTTCACTGTTTCAGTTACAATTTGTGGGCATTTAATTTCTATGTGGATGAATAATTAAAGACCCACAGTGCAGTAAAATCATCACAACAGTATTAAAACTTAATGTTTCTGCGATGTAGCTTGAGGATTTACATGTGTGTAAAAGCTTATCTCTGCTACTTTTAGCATGGAGCTCAGTGGGGGAACGACTGCTAGAGTCATGCATGTTGCTGCAGTTTACAGAGAAAACAGTGGCAGATTTACTGCTTGAAATTCCTAGTAATTTGTAAAACAATTGGTCCTTGAGGTCAAACATAGGTAGACAAATGCACCTGCCTATTTCTCACCACCACTGTTAATTATCTTTCTTGCTACTAAATGTTGTCACCTGTAGCTATAGCTAGCTAATTAAACTAACATTAGCTCAATGAATTGGCTGAGAACATAGCCTCTGGCTGACTCTTTAATGTCTCTAGGTAACTCGTTTCACAATTGATGGCTACACACATGATAACCTACTAAAATATTGAGGCTAAAGCTGGAAACATGTAACTCTAAATGAAGAAACAGCATTGTTCTTGGAGCATCGCAACATAGAGCTTATTATTTATTAATTTCATTCCAACGTTGCTCTGTTTGGCTGATTGGTTCACATATTTGTTCAGTTTGAATTTGAAATAGCATGTTTTTTTATTGACATCAGAAAATCATTGGGTATCGTTGGGTTGCTGGAGTGTAAATGTCCCCAATCCAACAAAGAGCAGAACAGAGCTGCTAATGTTAGCTTAAACCCTGACAGCATTCAGGACCAGTGCACACTGTGGAGAATGTACTTACATACTCTGTAATGTTAAGCCCAACCCAACAAACTAATGTGGTGAGTTGATGATGAGCTCCTCGTTCTTAAATGTCATGCTCAGTTACTACTAGAAAGCTGGTTAGTCGGACATGCCAACGACTTGCACGTTTCCGCCCCAAACAATACAATACCTTTTTTTACTCAAAATGGGAGCATGATTTACAAAATCAACATCATGCTGTATTAAAGAAGACCGAAAACTAGCAATTAAACCCATAAACTCATTAGGAAAATGTTTACCCAAGGTAATAAATCAAGTGAGAGGTAGGGTCTTTTTCTCGTAGGCTTCTATACAATCTAACTTCTTTTTTGCAACTAGTGAAGTTGCCCCCTGCTGGCCATTAGAAAGAATGCAGGTTTAAAGCACTGCTGCTTGGAGTGCTGCAAGAATGAGTCCTAAAACCACAAAATGAGTTAGCATTTTAGCACTCCTGGTCCCCTCGTCATTTAGTTAATGGGTTTTTTGAATGAGTTTTTGGTTAGATTCCTGAAATAAGGTCTGTGGCTAACACAAACTTATGAGACTTTAATGTTTTGCCCTATGATGTAAAATACATCAGTAAATACCCCACTCATAAATTTTAATGCGCTTACATGTCTTAAAAAAGATGGTTGCCACATGAGTGTCTACATGAGACTACAGAGCATCATCTAAATCCAATGGAAAAATCCCATTGAGAAAAACGTCAGTAAAACCTCATCCCTGCACCACTCTATTGACTTTACTTTTCAGACCTTGGGTCTATGTCAACTTCTTTAATAGTCTGTGTTGCTAAGCCATGATGTTGTAGCCCCTTTAGCATCATGGACGCACAGGTTCATGCACAAATAACTAAAAAGCATACTGTACCATGTGCTGCGATTATCTATAGCTACCAGCAGACTGTCATTTAATCTGCTGTTTTCATACAAAGTCCTGTCAGTGTACATTAAAATTCAGACTCTTGATGGTGAAAGTGACTTCTTTTCAAATGTAAACCTAATCTTAATCTGTCCAAATACTTCTGGCACCCGTAGACCAGAAGAACATGCACTAAGAGAGGGCTTTAGTTCTCTCAACGTTCATCCGGTTGTGATGAAAACACCCCAGAATTAAAGCTGACAGACTGTACTTTAACATTGTCATCACTGCGGCGTTTCAAAGTAATAATACTACACAACCCAAAAAATGTGTGATCCAAGTGCTCATGGAGCTCGCCGTGTGATGCAGCAGTGACAAAGAGCTGTGTCTCTACCATGGGCCAGATTTAGCCTTTTTTTTTTTTTTTTTCCCTTCTCTTTTTTATAAACCATTTCTGTCTTTTCTATTGGTCCATCTGCTGCTCTCATGTGTTCACACTTCTTAACTCATCTCTCTTTGTATCTTTTTTTCACCTCAGTTCAGAGTGGACAGCACAGCTTGTGATGTCTATATTGGTCCTTTCTCACCCTCTTTTTCTTCCTTTTTTCCCGTCTCTCAGCCGTGTCTCTTCCCGGAGCAGCTGTGCTGAAGTGAGTCAGAAACGCAGATTGAGACACAAGCTCCATTTAGATTTACAAAGTAACCCAGTATTAGCCATATTCTGGTTGAGGCCTCACCCAGTTTAAGATGTTTAAATGAACCTTTGATGCCCTGCGGCTGGGTCTCCCTTCTGCCATGAATAAAAAAAAGATGAAAGCGTTTTCCTTTCAAGTCGCAGTGTCCTTGCCGACTATGAAATGGTCCCAGTTGTAATATGAGAACTAAGAGCCACCTGCCACGAGGCTTTATGTAACATCACAGTACACGATTACATATTCTGAAAATGTGGACATGTAATATTTTAAAGAAACTCTTCAGTTAAATTGGAAAGCAGACAAGCGGCCTGGATTTCACTTCAGGATGTATTGCATGAAATATTTTCAAAGAAGTAATTATATCAGAAAGAAGCATGTAAAAACTGAGTTATGGATTATTGTATAACTTTGAAGAAATTAGAATTCTACATAAGCAAAGATAAAGTGTCTGTTTTTGTAACCCATACATGGATCTAATATACATAGCCTAACAGTAACATTGGTAGCAGTCCGGCTAATGATCCCCTTCATTTTTTCAAACATGTGTCCAGTTGATCTCTGCTTTCAACTTTTAGATATCAGCAACAATGTCCAAAAATGATTGTTAAAAAATGCTTCTTTGCATTGCCACAAGGGCAGGAAACAGAATCGACTTTGAACTTTGTTAATCAAACATATTGATGTGCAGATTCCACACACTGACATAACGAAGTACATACAAAGTGTGCAAAAATATAAATGTAAGCAGAATACACAATGAAAGGACGTTGTGTTTTTCAGTCAGTAGGTTAAGCGCAGTTTAGACCAGAGATTTGCGACGGAATAAAACCATTTTAGAATGTTGCAGAGAAAAGTAGCAGCGGTGTGAACTTGCTCCACTCAAGCTTTCTGATGGTGTGACCTGCGACTGAACTGGTTTTAGAACGTGAGGCGTGTCACCAGTTTCAACAGCCAATTGGCTTGTAGCGAAGTCAGCTGGCAAAGTCTGTTACAAACTGTCATCAGTCGGCGTGTTCACTTGCGGTGGCTTTCTCTGACAACAGCCCTCCATTCCCACTGGGCCTGAGTCTGTCTCATTTACATCCCTGTGGCTACTGACACGTATGTCAGTCTCTGCCCTCATGGTATATCGGTTGTCGGATGGTGGATCCCTGCTGCTGCTCACTGTATGTGCATATGCCATACACACATACTCACTGACAGATTAATTGGCGCTGGTTATCTGAATTATTGTGGCGTATTTAAGAATTCAGTCCATCTGAAGCTCAGGTTATTTGTTTTTTCATCAATGCAACTGAATTAAATATTTCACTACCCTCATTTATATTTTAAGAGGCTACAAATTATATTCAGGAGCCTGAAAAGCTGGAAGTTAGAACAGAGGGTTGTTGCTATCGACATGATGTACTGTCTCATCTTGTCACTTTGGTGTAAAATGGCAGATATTAAGAACGTTGCTGACTGGCATATTGCAAGTAGCTGCAAGTTTCAAATTGTTTTATTGCGAATCTTTGGTCTTAGATTCAATTGCTGTACCTGCTTGTTAATCATCTTCAGTAAACTCAATGTCACACTTCAACTCAACTTCCACCTCGCCAGAAACCCTCAAGTAGAGCTGTCGGGTAGGGTTGGGGCGATACGCTTACTCCAGGGTTGACCTGGAGTGGGTGTATCGTAGCAGGTGTTATTTTTTCCCTTATGCATGCTCTTTTTTGATAGCCTTGCACCTACTTGATGTGCATATACTTATTCTCTTTGAACAAAGGGTTGGGCGATATGTCAAGATTTTCCAACCAGTCAGTTTCAGCCCAACAGCGAGCACAAGTAGCTCTTTTAGTCTAATAAATAAACAAAATTAACTCACAAGAAGTCAAGAAAGGAAGTATTCTTACACCTATTTTTATTATATATACCCCTTCTGAATTCCAGTTTTTGTCTTTCAACAAACTAGACGAGCTAAATTGCCTTGTGAACTCATTGTAGAAACAGAAACCATCTTGGTAAGTCTTTGACACAATCACCAAAACTGGCTTGGTTGAAATAAACTCTTAATTCGCTGAGGTAGATGTCAACATAAGCTGCCACTGTCTCTCTCTCTCTGCCATTGCTGGCCCCGTTGTGCGACTTGGTTAGCCTTCAAGACACTGTAATTGAGTAGTCTTGCATAGCTAGACCTAGGTATCTTACTTCCTTTTAATACTGTGCCAGCTCTTACTCGTTCCTCAGAGGCAGACCATTAAATTTATAAAAGGACAAAAATCACCTAAAAAATCACCCAGAAGAACGAACTGCCGATGCACTCAGTCAGCAGCCAATATATTCGTCCAGTCACCCAACCCTAGTGTCGAGGTGTGCAGTAGTTAACTACAGTGTCCCTTATTAGAGTTCAGACAGGGACTCCTGATGCATGTCTCTATATAGCGGCAATAAAAACTAATTCCTCTGTGCTGTATGTGATCCCCAAGCACTGCTATCAGATCTCCCTTGTCCTCCCGTCCAGTCCCACTCTGTCTCTGTCCTTATCTATTTTCTGTCTGTTTGAGCATTTACATATTTTTATATTCTTTTCCTCCTGTTTACCTCATACGGCTTCACCCCATTCATCCTACATGTCCTGTCTAATTAGGGTTATTAGGTTTTGGGTCAGCTATACCACAGCTGCTCTTGCTCTCCCTTTTCTCTCTCTGTCTCTTTTTTTGGGGGGGTTTCACTCAGCCAGGGCTTTCTTAGCCTTTTTATTCAGGCCAGCTCAGCTTGGCACAGCTCAGATCAGATCATACACTGGGGAAGAGGAGAGGAAAAGGCACAAAGAGATTTTGTAAAGATGGCAGAGGAGCGCAGAGGAGGAGGATAAGGCGTTGTGTGAAGGAGGAGACTGTGTGTGTGTCTGCATGTGTGTTTTTTTAAAAGTGTGATAGAGGGTGTTTTATGTGAGAGGGCGTGTGGTCAGCATCACTTGGGTGGCAGTCGGCTGTGATGACTGCAGCAGTGCCGACAGTTGCATCATACTAAAGCAGCCCTGCAGGCCAGACTAAGTGTCTGACAGCAAACAACAATTTGCATCAGTCCTCTGCTTTGGCCCCATTTTCAGTCATATCAGGTACAAATTTGTTTTTGCAACTATAAAACATGAATGATTCTTTTTCATTTTCCACAATATATAATAGTTCTGTTTGTCCTGACAGACTCTGGAGTTTTGTATTTGCTCTTTAAGGTGTGTAGTTCTACTCTGCAGTGCATTAAATAAATGACACTAATTTGTCTTTGTTACATCGAGAATAACCAACATAGATGGTAATGTTTACTGCAGAGCATGAAATATGTATTACATTTGTCATTATTAATCATATTGAGGTCAGATAACTGCAGCATTTTTTCTTTCACAGTTAACTTTTAGCTCTCGTACTCTCACTTAGTTAAATTAGGTATACTCTGAACAGAACAAATTACAGCTATTCCATAGAAACTGAAATGAAAGCGACGAGAAAACATGGAAAGAGTTGCAGTCAAGTTTCTTTGTGTTCGGCCAAGTACAGAAGAATAAGTTTGTTTGCATTGTTACATTACAACGTTACTTTCTGAAGAAAAAGTCTATCAAAAGGCAGTATATATTTGTGTATAGTGTATAAAGTGTTTGCGAGATCATTTTTATCTGATTTCAGTATTCTTGCTGTAGATCCACTGACCATTTGCCCTGTTTATTTCTACATAAGAAATCTAATAGATTGCAAAGTAACTACGTTGTTTACTACCATGTTTGCTAGCCAGAGATACGAGATACAAACAAGGATGCAGAAAAATTGGGGCCCCACTTATACAAACCTGATTCCAAAAAAGTTGGGACACTTTGTAAAACATAAATAAAAAGAATGCAATGACTTGCAAATCTTTATTGACCCATATTCTATTGAATACAGTACAAGGGTGAGATATTTAATGTTCAAACTGATAAACTTTATTGTTTTTTGTTAATATACACTCAATCATGTACCCAACACACATGAATTCAAACACTTGATCTAACATTATGAAATCTTGTTGAAATCTGAAGCCGTTGTGACATGAATATGTTCTTTTTTGTAACTGCGGTTTTTATACAGTAGTGTCTTTTAGCAGAGCAATTATTCTTTGTTTCCTGCCCAGGGACTGCAGATTTATTAAATTAGCTTATAGCTAACTCTTGTGCAGCTAAGTAGCTGTGCACTGTCCCAGTTGAATAAATAAATAAAATTCAGAATTTGATGCCTGCAACACGTTAAAACAAGTTCGGACAGGTGCACGTTGACCACTGTTTTACATCACCTTTTCTTTCAGCAACACTCAGTAAGAGTTTGGGAACTGAGGACACTAATTATTCAAGTTTTGAAAATGAAATTTATTCCTATTGTTGCTTGATATACGACTTCAGTTACTCAGCAGGTCGGGGTCTCTGCTGTAATACTGTAAAGCATTGCTCCTCGCAATACAAGTGGTCAAACGTGTTAGAGGTTACCTTTAAATCTGCTATACATACAAGTTCATTACAATAATGGCTTACAGTTAGGCTCTAGGGTTTAATTTGAAAAGTTTTCATGTCAGACCTATGACTAGGACATTGTACTAACAAAGTATTTAACAACTAAGTCACTAGCTGCATAAAATGGTAAGTTTTATTTATATAGCCTTTATATAGCCTCACAACGGATAAGGAACCCTCCACACCCACAAAAAAAACCCCTAAAATCCGATCCGTGGGAACCTGCAAAATAAGGGAAGAATAAGCTCAAGGGAAGAAGCCAAGTCAATAACATGAATTAATGGAACATGACTGTGTGCAGATAATAAGACAGAGGAGAGAGGAGCTCAGTGTCATAAGAAGTCCCCCGACAGACTAGGCCTATATCAGCCTGACTAGGGGCTGGTCCAAGGTAAGCCTGAGCCAGCCCTGACTTTAAGCTTTATCAAAGAGGAATGTCTTAACCCTACTCTCAAATGCGGAGACAGTGTTTGCCTCCCGGCCCAAAACTGGAAGGTGGTTTTAGAGAAGAGGAGCCTAATAATCAAATGCTCTTGCTCCCATTCTACTTTTAGAGACTCTAGGAACCTCAAGTAAGCCTGCATTCTCAGAGCGCAGTGTTTTAGTGGGATAATAGGGCACTATGAGCTCTCAAAGATATGATGGTGCTTGACCATTTAGAGCTTTGATTGTGAGGGGAAGGAGTTTAAATTCAATACTGGATTTTACTGCTATTTTCAGTCACCAAACTGAAAATAGCAGTGTGCTTCTTTTCACAGGACTGCAAAAAACAAACAAAAACAAAACAGTTATAGCAGTTTGTAACCAAGCTGTCAATTTTGCTTGTCCCAGCTCCCCAAACAGAACATTTCAACCCACGCTGGTCACTTTTGGTCCTGATCTTTGATCATGGCCTTGGGAGCTCCCTGCGTGAGCCACTCAGCCACTGCTTCAAGCCTCAAGATCGGCTGTAGCCTAAAGCAGACAACACCAACCTGTCAGGCGTCTACTTGGCTGACTTGTTGAGCTGTCAGGTTATTGTGATGTTTTTATGGTTTCACACTGAAAGCTTTTCAACTTGAAACTGTACCGGCTTGAAGGATATTGTAAGCCAGTCCATCACCTTCAAGACTAACAAGTTCCTGTTCTGGTTGTGAGTGTCAGGAGAAAAAGAGTTAGTGAAAAGTAGACACACATGCTGTATTCTCAAGCACATGCACACACCCGCACATCTTACAATGCACTCCACTGTGCTCCTGTTGGCATTAATATTGTTTCCCCAGCCTGTGTTTTAGTTTGTATGCCATGTTCTTGGATCCAGTTTATGCCATCGTCTGTCATGTCATTTCTTGTCTTTGTTGTTTAAATCATTTGTGCAGTTAAACTTAACTTTAACTTAATTCGTTCTGACGGTGCCCTTTAGCTTTTTGAAGTTTCTTAACTACCTTGTGCTGCACTGATCTCCTTTTCTCCTCGTATATATTGTCTTGTTTGTTTTGATTCCTGCAGCCTCTAATTAGCCCTTGTCCTGCAGATGTTTATTGGCCGAGGCAAGCCTGAAGCGAGCCTTTCAGTGGCCTCCACTAGAGAAAGGTCAGCTGGAGAGTGGGATAATGCAACTGAATAATGCCCACTGCATGTAAGGTCCAGGCATGAGTGAATGAACACTGGAACCTGGCTGTGCATCTTAATGAACTCGCGCTAATAACAGTATGCACACTCTCAAATACACATTCACCCAAGCCAACACACATGTGCATGCACAAACACGTACTATACTGTACATCTGACACACACACACACCACATGCACGGTGGGAGAATGACAAACTGATTAGCTCCCTCTCACTGAGATTTAATTGGGTTTCTTCACGCTTAAAATTAATTCCCTCTTTTATAATGTCCTATTTAAGAGTTGTGGTGGCTAAATTATAAGAGGTGATGAATGACGTTGAGTGTTTAAGAGTGGACTTCCTGTTCCCCGACTTGAATAAGACAGGATGTGACATGTGCCTGTTGGACCAGGGGCATAAACTGGATTTAAAAGCGTGTGTCTGTTGTGTTTTTTGAAACAAATGTCAGGCTTCTCTCAGGATACAAACAGAAACATTAAGCTGTCAGGTTGGAGGATTAATGCTGGAGTCGGAGTCTATTGTGTTTTATGTTCTAAGATTACCGTCAGCTGTGTTTTATGGCTTGGCGGCCCTGTCTGATCCAGCGATTTCTAAAGTCTCAGCTGTTTAGAGACATGTAGATATTGACTGAGCAGTTCAGTTTGATAAATTTTGACTCCTGGTCTCAGTTTAGCAGAATTCAGATTTTTGATGTGTGGACCTCAAAGTGAAATACGTAAGTTATTTTCTAGTATTTAGCACCCTTAAGTAGAAAAACAAACAAACTTGCAGTCTTTTATGTTTTCAAAAAGTGCTCAAATGATTATTGTCGAAATCAGCTGCAAGGGATTGAAGGCCTTCAAAAACGCCCAGACTTGTTGCAACTCATTTACTTTATACTTTAGATGGATTACTGCCTATAGAGCTCAGGTTGTGTTTGACAGAGGAGA
Organism: Epinephelus moara; assembly: GCF_006386435.1. Taxonomy (NCBI): domain Eukaryota; kingdom Metazoa; phylum Chordata; class Actinopteri; order Perciformes; family Serranidae; genus Epinephelus; species Epinephelus moara. The sequence goes on along the minus strand of NC_065518.1, from coordinate 25,258,084 downwards.
GATTTAACAGCCTGCCTGAGGATACACACATCATTATTCACTTCATAACGTCTGAGCTGCAGTTAAGCAGTAATATGGAGAAACAAAGACAGACAGACACGTAAAACTTCCATTCACTACAGCAGCTGTTGCGTTTGAGAGGAATGATGAGAGAGACTAGAGACTCCATTTACAAGTGCTGTTATATGGACAATGTTGGTCGTTACTGTTATTTGTGGTATGATTAATTTTATTTTGTGAGAGCTTTAGTATGCTATATTTGATGCGTAACATTGGATGAAATGTAATTGTGTGTTTTGTCCAATGTATTAAACATTCTGTCTCAGTCCTCTCATGCTTTTTGGTTTCTGTTAATATGAATCCAACAATGAATGCCTTCGCTCGTCTAAAACCCTTTTAATTAAACATAGACATTAACATTTCAGTGACAAGTAATTGAAGCAGTGTTATCTGAATACAAGCAATACTTTGGCATCTCCACCGGGGTTAGCGACGCCATGCGAAAGTTGTCACATTTTAAGGCAAACACACTGCCAACCTCCTGATTCAGAGTGTGATCTGTGCTCCTGTGGCCTCGCTGTGTGGCGATGAATACTGCATTTGAGGATGAAGACTAAATCGGATTAGTCTTTTGCCATGAGGGCCCCCGTCATACTGAATACCTTGCCTCAGGAGCTAGGCTAAGTTAATTCAGCATCGTCTTTTAGAACGCTCATGAGCAGGCTCATTTTTATTTAGCACATATGGTTTAACTCATGCACTGAACAAAAATATAAACACTTTTGTTTTTCCTCCCATTTTTAATGAGTTGAAATTAAAGATCTAATACTTTTTCTAGGCACTTATTTCTCTCACATTTTGTTCACAAATTTGTTGAAGTCCATGTTAGTGAGCACTTTGCCAACATAATCCATCCACCTGACAGGTATGGTAAATCAAGATGCTGGCTTAACAGCATGATTACTGCACAGGTGTGCCTCAGGCTGGTTGTCATAAAAAGCCAAATGTGTAAAATGTGCGGTTTTATCACACAACATAATGTCACAGATGTCACAAGTCTTGAGGGAGCTTGCTATTGGCATGCTGACTGCAGGAATGTCCATCAGAGCTGTTGCTCGTGAACTGAATGTTCATTTCACTACTATAAGCCGTCTCCAGTGGTGGCTCTGTGAATTTGGCAGTACATCCACCTGGCGTAGTGAGCCAGCCCTGGACCTCCACATCAGGCTGAGATGAGCTTCTCTGATACAGTTTCTGTGCAGATATTCTTAAGTTTTGCAATCAACTATTGGATCAGCGGTCTGGGTGGCGGGTCTCGGACGATTTTGCAGGTGAAGAAACCCGATGGGGAGGTCCTGGACTGGTGTGGTTACATGTGGTTGAGGGTTGTAAGGATGGTTGGATGTACTGCCAAACGCACAGAAAGGACATTCGAGATGGCTTAATAATGGCTTAGTAAGTTTGGTGGACTCTCTTGTAGTCGGCATGCCAATGGCACCCCCCATCAAAACTTGGGACATCTGAGGCATTGTGTATGTTGAAGAAATTTTCAAAGCTGATGATTTAATAGATGAAAAAGATCTCAGGAGACTTCAATCGATCACTATCAGTATTTAATGAAGACTGGATCGAGGAGAATCACAGCTCAACATACAGAGTATCACACATGTATGCCGTCCAGAGATTCTGAGGGTGTCCTTTCCCAGTTCTTGCATTTAACCCAAACAGTATTTCCTTGTGAGTTACTCCACATTCCCAAATACGTTTCTATTGGTCACTAACTTTAAACAGCAAGCACGCTAACCTTGCTCACTCTAAACCACCTCGACTGTTTCTCACAAAATGAAAATATCTAAACAGAGACTCTCGTCTGTAGAGCCTGGAGCATAGGGCAACCCCCCTTCCCATTAGCCTTGGGAGCTATGGCAACGGAGCCAGCTAGGCACCCTTATCTGGACAGCTGTAGTCTTTCCGCCACAACTGGGAGACGATAGATGGAGTGTGTTCATAGCAAAGGTCAAGTATCCTGACCTCGGGGCGTCGGTAGCTTAGTGGACAGTGCCGGCGCCCCATGTATAGAGGTGATGCCTTGCTGCAGTGGTCGCGAGTTCGACTCCGGCTTGCAACCCTTTACTGCATGTCGTCCCCCCGCTCTCTCTGTCTCCCCATTTCACACTGTCCTGTATATTAAAGGCAAAAAGCCCAAAAAATAATCTTAAATTTTTTTTAAAAAAAAGTATCTTGACCTCGAGGCCCCTCTGCTGATCCAGCTTTTACCTTAAGCATAACTATATCCATTTCCTTTACTGACCAAGGCTTAAGGCTGTAGCACAACAAAATTCCTTCACAGTGTTGTGTAATCAAACGATACATTTTATAGTGACCTTTTATTGTGACCATCCCACACACCTGTGTAGTAATGGTGATGTTTAATCAGCAATGATGTGCCACACCTGTCAGGGGGGTGGATTATGGATTATGATGGCAAAGTGCTCACTAACACTGATTTTAACAAATTAATGAAAAATGGAGAGAACAAAGCCTTTTGTGTGCCAAGAAAAAGGATAAGATCTGTCATTTTAACTCGTGAAAAATAAAAGCATAACCAAGTGTTGCATTTATGTTTTTGTTAAGTGTTCTTTTTGTCAGTTTTTATTTGTGTATCTGTATTGTGCCTCTATATCTGTCAATCACAGGGATGTTTTGAATGCCGGTCTTTGGCTCAGAGGAAGGCATTCAGCTTTTGGATTGCAGGAGGATACATATTTGTTATTACTTGGCCCAGAGGCAGTCTGCCCCAGAGGTGGGGGACAACACATGTACTGGAGCCTGGCTTTCTGTATTTTAGAAATAGGGTTGCTATGGCAACTGAAGGCTTGAAACTACCTCAGTACCACTGCCAATGAATTCAGTCAATTTTATAAAAATTTAAAGCATTCATTAAATCCGTTCGCCTGAGATTCCACAGCAGCATCACCTCCAGAGAGCACCAGTGTTTGTCTGGGTCATACTGGGGAGATTGGAGTGTAATCCAGCACAGACTCCTGGATGGCTTTGCATGTTTTTAAGTCTGTCTTTTTCAACATTCATATGCCAATATATAGTTTTTAGCGTGCTTTTGTTTGCTGTGATTGCCATGAAGAGACCCCCTCAAGGTAAAACCATGGAAACACAAAGAGGGAACCAATTATGTTCGAATCACAACATGAAGGAAGTGAGTGTTGTATTAAAGGGATAGTTAAACATTTTGGGAAATTTGCTATCTGAAATCAATTCACTTTCTTAAAGAGAGTTTGTATCCAAAGGTCAGTTCCACTCTCATGTCTGTCTGTTGTATAAAAGAAGTGCTCGAAGTTGAGGGGAAAAGTGCCAATACTCCTTTCATTCACATGTTGGCATGTGTATTGGTGAGTGATGGGAGATGGGGCAGTCGTATTCTGACTCAGTCCATGCCCTCTTTGCGAGAATGGAAACAGGTGAGCATCACATAGTGCCACTTGTTAGCTTACATAGTGCCCCCAGTGCCCTCTGGGTGAAGCAGTTTATTGAAGGCCATTGTGAATCACCCAGAGAATCTGAAAAGGAGAGGGCAGGGAAGAGTACCGGCAGCTTGTGAGAAATGCCGGTGCACAAGAGACAGACTCTGTACAGTACAAAGAAAATTGTCCAAGTGCTGGTAGTGCGTTCCGCAGAGTACAGGCCCACTTCAAGCATTTTAGAAAAGGCTGCAGCCAGCAGCTGGTTTGCTTAGCTTCACAAAAAGACTGAAAGCAAGGGGGGAAAGCTAGTCTGGCTCTGATCAAAGGTAACAAAATCCATCTACCAACATCTCTAAAGCTCACTAATGAACACTTTATATTTTTTTGTTTATCCTGGAAGTCACTGCTCCTGGCCAAGACACAATTATAAAGATAGTCTTGAGCCTGCTCTTTGTTTAGCCGGGAGTAAAATGGCCAGGTCTACCTTGCAAAACAGGTTTCCAACCTCAATGTAACGGATCTTAACAAAGGCTACATAAGGAAAAATATAGAACAGTTGTCCTTAAAGGCTACATAAGGAAAAATATAGAACAGTTGTCCTTATAGAGCCAACATAGCAATAAAAAAAAAAAACAACAACCAACAGTCACTCACTCTACAGCAGGAAACAGCACTTCAAAATAAAAGCTCTGTGCCAGAAATTGACTGTGCTTCAAAATAAAGTGTATTTTTAACACATCTGAAACATTGAGGTCTACTCAGAATGGACCCTTGACCCACTTTTGGACAGCGACCCACCAGTTGGGAACCACTGCCCTGTAATTTTAGCACAGGCCTTCTGCTCTTATCGTTAAATATTTGATATAAACTGGTATCAAAACAGACATTTACTTCAGAGTGTTTGATAAATCAAGTTTACTATGATCACCATCACTGTTGTTATTACATAAGGAGCTTCTCCACCTCCTCGTCCTCCTCCTCCTTCATGGCAGTGTGTGGGCTCTTAAATGGGATGTGAATAAGTTAATGTATGAAGGCCGGTGTTGGAGCAACAGCGGCGCAGTGGCTCAGCTCACCTGTCAGCCGGAGATGGCGCTCTGCAGAAGCGGCTGTGACAGCAGGTGTCCTCCATACAGCACAGTGTGTGTCACAGCTGTCAGTCTCCTGACAGAGACCTGTCCACGCTGTCCAGCCTGGTTAGGCAGACAGGCCGAGACACACACACACACACACACACACACAGAACAACTTAGCCATATTTTCATGAGCACACATGCACACAGATGTGAATAACACCGCGTCAAGGTTAGTTAGAGCTGATGACAATTGATTAGCAGGCTGGCAGGAGTCTGACTGTTTAGGATATGAACTGGTTTCACCCCCTCACTTTCTCTCCATGTCTCTCACCCCTCTTTCTTCCACCAACCCTCCCATCCCTGTCAGGCATTCCCAGAATCTGTCCCACTGTCAGCATCCATTACGTCATTACATTCATAACCTGGAGTGCTTGTTGCCTTTTGTGTGTTTAACGGAAACAGAGAATTGTATTTTAATTGCTCTCACGCTGTACATAATATGTTTACATGATTTTCTATTGTCCATTTTTTACTGTAATTGTGTGTTATATAAGCTTGTAAATGCTCTTTTTGTGTGTCTTGTTTCTGTGTGTGTGTGTATGCTGCAGGTGGCCGAGATGCACGGTGAATTGATAGAGTTTAATGAGCGCCTGTATCGTTCCCTCATGGCCAAAGACCACCTCATTGTCCAGATGAGACAGGAGCTCATTGACCTGAGAGGCCCGGTAAGTGACTGGACAGACACACACACACACACACACACACACACACACACAGATGTCCCTTCTCATCGTATTTCTCTGTAGGTTTTCTTTTTCCCCCCAGCCTCCTGTCTCTGTCACTCTGCCATTTTCTCGGCTCTCCTCCTAGTGATTTTGTTTGATTTTCATCTCCACTTCCCCCCTGTTTGTTTTGCAGGGGTTCTCTGCTCATTTTTCTCCACGGTCAATGGCTGCCAATAACGCTTAACTGCATTTTCCTTGAAGTTGTCTCCTGCAAGATTCCTCTGTTTTCATTTTTTGGCTGTGCTTCTTGCACCGCTGTTCCTGTAGATAATCTGTCAGTCAAACAGTGTGTGCTCACATCTTTCTACTTTTCTGTTGATGAGGTTTGATTTTCTGTAGGTGGTGCTCTTTTGGTGCCTGTTCAACACTGGTGTCCATCACTCCTAACACTAACTATCCAAAGTGTAGTTCAAACTAAGTACTTTTTCTCAGCACTTTCAAAGTGGTCCTCTACAACAGCAACAAACACACACACACACACACACACACACACAGAATGCCAACATATGGTCATGCTCAGGAGAGCTTGAAGCAGTATGGACACACAAACAGTGTGGGTTGATACAGCGGCAGTGATGGGAGCCCCAGGCTGAAGATAGAACCTCTTATCCCCAGCTTCAGCCCTGCTCTGCTGGACCACTCACTCTGTGTGTGTGAGTGTGAGTGTGTCCATCTCTGGCACCTGATTGCTGCATTCTTCCAGCTTTCAATAGCTGCTGCAGATGACCGAACCCTGATCACTTTCTCTCTACCTCTCTACCGTCTCTCACTCTTCCTCCCAATCCTCTATTACTTTCACAGTGTGTGTGTGTGTGTGTGTGTGTGTGTGTGTGTGTGTGTGCGTGCATCTCTGTTTGTGTGTGCCACTCTTGGAGAGTTTGATCAAAGCTTGCGGGCTGGAGACCCCACTGAAGAGGGCTGCGGTGACAGTGTTTCAGCCCAGGTTTAAATAGTCTCTCTGGGAGAGCTGAGAAGCTGACAGGCCAGCTCTGGACGAGAGATGGAGTAGAGACGGACACACACACACGCTCTCTTTTTCACACACAGACACACTCTCATCCAGAAGGCCAACATCTGGGCCTGGTCATGTGGTTCCTCGAGGGACCTGGAAACATGCAGAGTGAAACAAATCACAGGGTTGATGAACTCTCACACACAAACATTTGCATAAAGGGTGTCATATTAGGTAACCACTGCTAACTGAGGATAGTCATCAGCAATAATAGCGTTGGACACAAAACACATACGTGCATGAAGAGGCATTCCAGCTGTGTGCTTCAGATGAGTAAACGGGGTACTGTGTATTGCGGCGGTTCTCAGAGCCCTGTCAGATGAACTCAAGTAGCCCTTGATCAACACCACCAGTCATGTTCCAAATTTGTCCGTTTCAAATAGTGGTGGTTTTTTCATACAAGTGAACTGTGAATGTTTAGGTTGGTATGGTTAAGTTTGTACTTCAACCACATGGAGTTACAGGAACTGGATGTTTTAATCTTTTCCCCAGGTATTAAGCTATGAGCTTTAGCTATTCTAACTGTAAAGTTTACTATTTAAATTGGTAATAGATTACTTTCAGATACAGTAACAATTTCAACCATTCATTACTTTAAGCTAACTGTTTAAACCTTTTTTCCACCGTACATTTAGCTAACTTTTTAGCATTTTAACTATTAGGTATTTATGATTTTCAATTACTTTCAGCTACTGCACCTATTCAGTTGTTTTTCTAGTGTATTCAGTCACAGTTTATGAATTACGATTAGCTAACCTATTTAATCAGTAACCATTACTTTTAATTAACTATTTTAACTGATTATTCATAACTTTTAGCCAGCTATTTCAGCTGTTCATTACTTTTAGCAAAGAACCGATAATGGCATTGTATTGTTATTTTATTATCGATTTTGCTAATTGTTTCAATTGATTATTACTTTTCGCTATTTTACTTGTTTATTTATTACTGTTAGTGAACTATATCAACTGTACATTATGTTTCGCTGTTTCAGTTGTTAATTCATTACTTTAAGCTAACTATTTCAAGTGTTTTTTTTTCACTTTAGCTAACTCTTTTAGATGTCTGTTGATTACTTGTAGCTATTTCCATTGTTTATTACTTTTTGCTAACTGTGTCAACTGTTTGTTTTTTAGTTTTAGCAAAGAGCTTACATGATATTGTATTGTTATTGTGTTATTGATTTAGCTAACTATTTCAACTGATTATCTATAATTTTTAGCTGTTTTAACTGTATTCATTTCTTTCAGCTAACTATTTTAATTGTTTATTTATACCTTTAAGCTATTTTAATTGTTTATTTATTACTTTTAGTTAACTATTTTAATTGTTTATTACTTTTAGCTAACTATTTTAGTTGTTTATTTATTACTTTTAGTTAACTATTTTAATTGTTTGTTTAGATCTTTTAGCTAACTATTTTAGTTGTTTATTTATTACTTTCAGCTAACTTTTTTAATTGTTTATTTATAATTGATAGCTAACTATTTTAATTGTTTATTTATAACTTTTAGCTAACTATTTTAATTGTTTATTTATAACTTTTAGCTATTTTAATTGTTTATTTATTACTTTTAGTTAACTATTTTAATTGTTTATTTAGATCTTTTAGCTAACTATTTTAGTTGTTTATTTATAACTTTCAGCTAACTTTTTTAATTGTTTATTTATAATTGATAGCTAACTATTTTAATTGTTTATTAATTTCAGTTAACTATTTTAATTGTTATTTATTACTTTTACTTGACTATTTTAATTGTTTATTTATTACTTTTAGCTAACTATTTTAATTGGTAATTATTACTTTTAGCTAACTGTTTTAATTGTTTGTTTATTTAGAACTTTTAGTTAACTATTTTGATTGTCTATTTTCTACTTTTCATTAACTATTTTAATTTTTTATTTATTACTTTTAGCTAGCTGTTTTAATTGTTAATTATTACTTTTAGCTAACTGTTTTAATTATATATTTATAACGTTTCGCTAACTATTTTAATTGTCAATTATTACTTTAAGCTAATTGTTTTAATTGTTTATTTATTACTTTTATTTAACTATTTCAACCGTTTATTCCACATTTTTTTCTATTTCAAGATGTTTTTCACCTTAAGCTAACTATTCCAACTGTTCTTTCATTACTTGTAGCTAACTATTTCCATTGTTTATTACTTTTTGCTAACTATGTCATCTGTTCATTACTTTTAGCGAAGAGCTTTCAATGATATTGTATTGTTATTGTATTATTATTATTATTGATTTAGCGAACTATTTTAACTAATTATTCATAACTTTTAGCTAACTATTTCAACTGTTTAGCCAGCATTTCAAGTGGTTTGTCACTTTAAGCTAGCTTTTTCAGCTGTTTGTTCATTACCCATAGCTAACGGATTCCATTGTTCATTACTTTTTGCTAACTATTTCAACAGTTTGTTCTTTACTTTTAGCAAAGACTTTACAGTTGCATTGTATTGTCATTGCATTATCATTGATTTAGCAAACTATTTCAACTGTTTATTCATTACTGTTTATTTTAGCTATCTACTCTATTTTCAATCATTATTTTGTTAACATTATTTTTAGCTAACTATTACAACTTCTCTGTTTGTTTGCTGGGTTTCGTGTGTTTTCAGTCACTGTGTTCATGTGTTACTGACTCAGCTCAGAAGGAGACTTGTACTGTGTGGTTGACCTATGACTGCGTGTTCTTTACTGGTTTATTGTGACAATACATTTACTCAAGTCTTTTTACGTAGTCTCTGGAAACTGTCACAGTACCCTTTGGTTTGGAATAACTTGCATGTTGGACACCATGTGTATGTGTCTGTATAAATGCTATATTTGTACATTAGTTTGTATTGCATTGTAATAAATTTCTTTCATTTGTTTTTGTCTTGCTTGTTATCAATCTCCCACTCTCTAATCTACTCCAGGTTCCAGGTGATTTAAGCCAGACGTCGGATGACCCCAGCCTGTCAGATTTTGAGACGTAAGAATATTTCTCTTTTATTAAACCTCTGTTACTCTCTTCCCCTCACCCTCTTTCTCTCACTTCTCTTCCGACCTTCCCTCTTTTTATATTAATTAACTCTTACCTCTGGAGTTTCTCTGGGTTTGTACCTTGCAAGAGCTACTCAAATAAAATATCTGTTCTCCCAGTGTAATTGTATCTATAAGATCTCAAGTTTACCTGTGAACAAAGCTTTAACACTGTTTGATTTCATACATTCATTAATTGCCTCCACTCTCAGATCAAGACCAAATTAGATTTGGAGGAGTTTTACCAGAGTGAGCTGTAATTTGCTGTAGTTGTCCAAGCATTGCGCTGACGCACTGTTGATGTTGCTGTGATAATGATAATGATGATGATGATAATGGCGACGACAGTGAGGATGGTTTGTTGTTTGTGTCACTCAGGGCTCATCGCGCTCTCATCAATGTGTGGATCCCCTCTGTGTTCCTGCAGGGCAGAGCTGCCAATGCCTACCATGTCTACCAGGTACGTTCAGCCTCTTTAATATCTATGTCCTCTGTTTACCAGGTAAAACTAGCAAGTCACTCACCGTATGACAGTACTTGCTGTTGGAATATGTGGGAAACTTTACCCCCAGGACTATGAAGCTGATGAAAACAAAGTAGGTTTCTGTGATCAATTACTTTGAGTTAAACCAAACAACAGTACAAGTTCATTAAGCCAAAGAGCGAGGCAACAAATGAGCAAGCTCTGAAATAATTAAACATTAAACCAAGTTTGCATTAATACCTCATTATCAGTGCTCATTAGGATTGTTGCACTCAGAGCCTTTTCCCCTAGTCAACTCTGCTCAAGTGGTCAAACAAAGCATTTTGCTAGACAGGGACAAACATGATTGTAGCCATGCTAGCAGTGTGTCCTGCTTGTGAGTCCACCACTTTGGTCCACACTGAACTCAACAACTATTTGATGGATTGCCATGAAATTTGGTGCAGATATCTACGGTGCACACAGAATGATTGCAAGTAAATTTGGAGATCCCTGACTTTTCCTGTAGCACCACCAGGAGGTCAGAGTCATCACTTATCCAGTTTGCCATATTAGTGATGTAGGTGGTCCTCTGACTTTTCCTCTAGAGCCACCATTAGTTTGACATATGTTGTTTTGTGGAGTCAATTGTCTTAATTATTGAATTATTGGCTTTAGACTACTAATCTTGTTTTCTAAAGCCTGTCATGTGAATATGTGAACAGATCGTTGTTGGCTGAGAGTCCACACAATGTCTTTTTTCAGTTGTTCCCAATGAGGACAAAGTGTATGCGAGAAAAGGTTCTACGACCAGCGTCTTTGTCAGAGCGCTCCAACTTTTTTGTTTAGCTGCTCAGAGTACTTGCAGTAAAAAATCTCTGACCTTTTTGGAAAGGCGCTGGTGTTGTCACTGCTGCACCTTTACTATCTATCCCGAGCTTTATGTCAGTCATAAACTACAGCAAAGACAGAAAAGCACATTTGTGGGTTCAGATCGGGTGGACACCAAATATTGCTGGTACCACACGCCTTGTAAGCTTGTTGTTGTCTGTGTAGTTAACCCTCTGTTGACGTAGCATTACCTTAGCCACCTAGCTAATGTTAATGTCAAGATAGTGTTGTCATAGCAACAAAACCCATGGACAGCGCTACATCAAAGTAGTTCTCCAGCACTCTTCCAGCACTTTTCTGTTAGACAGAAAGGCTATATGGACGCAGGTCCTTAGGCTTAGAAATGGGTTGTCTAGAATCTGTGTCGTGACAAAACATTTCTAGACCCAAATCAAAATTGTGACTGCACTTCCCACTTCTAAGTTTGTAACCAAACTTAACTATATAGTTTAGAGAATGTTATAGAGGCGAGACTGAACAGACAGAAGGGCAGAACTCAAATTACAAATCCGTCTGCTGCTTCAGCACCATGGACAGCGCCAAGGATTTATCCCCACACAGCACAGTTAGACTGCTGATATTTCAGAGCCATGGTCAGAGCCATAGATTCAGACTTGCACAAACCTTGGTCAGATAAAGGATCAATAAGTCAGGCCAGCTAAACTAACTTATTCAACTAAGAAAACCCTCTGACCCCACACTCTCCAAACTACTATTGGATGGAGACAGATGGCCTTCATATTACCTACTGCTTGTGGTATTTACAGCAAAGATAATAGCACATTTCCACTTGTGCCAAGCACTTATCTAAGTAAGGTGTGTTGGGAACTGAACTCGAGAGCGGCTTAACAAACCGAATTGCTGCTTCTTTTTGTATCTGTCAAGTTATCGAGCAAAGTAGACAACGGTGGCTCATTCCCTCGGTGACTGTTTTACTGTGTCTGTCACATTAACAAGGTGTTACACCTCAGCTCCCTCACCGCAGCCGTCCACCGGTTCCCTCCTCTGAGACAGAAGCGCACACACACGCACACACACATGCACACTGAACGGTCCCCTGGTTCAGCTTTGTGAGACAGACAGAGAAACACACACACATACACACACAGTGGCACTGACACACGTGGATGTAGTGGGACAAACACAAACATCATGTTCACTGGCTGAAATACGACACACACTCAGACACAAGAAAACACACACATACCTGCTCATAGGGATTTACAGAGACTGATACAAATGCAAGTAATACACACACACTCACACAAAGTCATGCATTCACACATGGATACACACACAAACACATGCAAGCTCAGGTACAGTAGACACTTCTTTATGCTTTACAGAACAACTTGACAGAATAACAAACACACACACACACACACACACACACACACACTGTGCTGTTATCTGCTCTCTAGCCAGGAGGTACAGCGGTAACGTTAGTCAGGGGAAACCATATGGGACGGGAAGAGACAGGTGACACATCCTCAGCTCTAAGTGATAGTCAGGACTGGCTGGCTACCGAGCTCAGCCCGCCTCACCTTATACATAATAAATGTAAATTCAGAACTCGGGGCTCGAGCTGAGAGCTGTCTGACATCTTTTTGTCTGAAATTATCTCAGGAAAGGACAGAAGCACAACAATGGCAAATAAGGTGCATTGTTTTAGTCCCTCTCATTCCTGTCATTTACATCTTTAGTGGTCAGTGTCCTTTACTGAAAAGCAAAGATCCTGAAATATATCTTGGCTCTTGTGAACACATCTGGTTTAATGATTTAGAATTGGCATATTCTGGCATCCGTGGTGGAAAATACTCATGTGGAAGGCAGCTCAATTTTAAAATTGAAGCACAGTGTTGAGAAAGTGACTTGTTCCCTGCACTTTGGGAGCTTATTCGTGCTGCACGATTTACAGGTGGGTGCATTATGACAGTGCTGGCATCAAAGCAGAGTTTGGGAGGATTCATTACAGGCTGATGTGGTAAACTAGCTTCAGTGTATCATATCTTCTCATTTATTTACATTATTTTAGAGTAATACAGGTAAGAATCAGATTTTCTGAAAAGAAGACACTCTGATTTTTCTTATATCTTCAAAGACTGTTCTAACCTTCTGGTGGCAAAAATGCTCCAGCAGCTGTGTGACAAATATGATCATAATGTGTGTCTCAAGTTGTGCCTTTTTTTCCTAATCCAAACAAAGATGGAAGCCAGAAATTGCACACCCTTTTTGCTCACTTTGTACAGAGGGAACCAAAATTATAAAATGTATTGATAGTTATCTTGCTTCATTGGCTTATAGATGTTTCATTCCAATATTTTATATTTTTGTATGAAGTTACATTTTACAAAAAGAGCAAGGACATATGGTAGTTGTGGCTACCTGGATGAAGAAACAGTCCAGATTCTTGAAATACCTTCAGAACAGTGGTAGGTGTGGTGAAATGACGAAGACTGCTAGGTGTTTAAGTTTTATACATTAGATGGTAATACATTAGAGCAGTGGCTCTCAAATGGTGTGCCGCGACACACTGGTGTGCCGTGATGCCAGTCCAGGTGTGGCGTAGAATTTTATGATAACCGTACATTGTTATTGTGATATTCAACTGGGCCTGTACAAGTTATGAATTAGTTTTTTAATTGATTGTATCAGTATGTTGTGAGCGCCCATTTCCCAATAAAGAGGTAAACTCTAGATAATAAAATGTGATTTAATTCAATTTAATTTAATTTTATTTCATTTTGTTCTATTTCATTTTATTTTATTTCACTTCATTTCATTTTATTTTTAGGGAAACGTACAGTATTTGTCGCCATTGGCACGTAGTAATTCTAAATGTGTGACACATCAAAAGCCCTGATTGGCAGCCAGTGTGAGGGATGATAAAATTTAAAAGGAGAAAGCCATGAGTGGGACAATGGAGTGCTTTATTGTGCGGAGCAAATTACAACAAAGCACCAGCAAAAATGACCTCCCACTGAAAGAAAAGTGAAAAAAAAAAACCTGTAAAACAGTATCACGAAAGCTACTTGTCTTATTTTTTCTTATCTTTATTGACTTAAATCATGATAAGAATGATAACATACAGTAAAGAAGCTATTGTGTACAGATATTAAATACAGGAGTGCCTTGAGATTTTGGCTTGCCCTTTGCCTTGGGCAAAAAAGTTTGAAAACCACTGCATTAGGGCCTAAAAGCACAGTATTTGTTTCAACATTGGGGGAATGCATATGAAACGGTGGGATTTGGACACTTAATTTCCTGCATTCTGGTGATTTTTATGCTCCAATTTGTGCATTTTTTTTGCAGTAATTTATGGTGTGTATGTCTTTAATTTCGGCAAAAAAAAAAAAGTCCTATGCTACTTATGTGTTTTTATTCGAGGGGGATGAGGCTCAAACTGGGGCTCATCTCCAACATTAAGGTAGAAATTTCCTATTAACAAATAATAAAAGGAATCTGTCTTCTTGAGGGTTCACTTTTCAAATGAATTTGATTTGATAACTAGTTTGATTGAAAATATGTGGAACATATTGGAGTGTGCAGATATCTGTAATGCTTTGGGCAATAATCAGTGTCCACCTGCAGTTTCACATTCTTGGACGGACTCCAGCATCGAACCTGAACATTTTCCATGTGTTGCACCGATTTAGCCTAATTTCTCCCTCTCAGTAACGGTCTGTGAGACTGCTGTCCAGCCCTGGAGCTGGTATAAAGCGCAGCCCATCTGGTGTATTGGATACTTCCCTTCCCAGAGCTATATTCGTCTAATGGCTCCCTATGGAAACAGCTTTTGTTCTTAGACAGGCTAATGGATGGCCAAGGTTACTGGAGTCATTGTTGTTAAGGTGAGGTTGTTGTGGTGATTGAACACCGAGCCAACAGTCTTAAAGACCAGAGAGTATCATAAGGAGAAGGCAAGGGTCTCTTTAAAATACCCTCAAGCGGTTGCATAGACTTTTTAGCTCAGTGTTTTTCTCCTTCTCTCTGTCTCTCTCTCTCTCTCTCACTCACACACACACACACACACACACACACACACGCATATGCTTGCAAAATTGAACCAATGATGAGAGCAATGAGCCATAGCCGAAGCTAGAGAGGGTTTTGGGAGGCTCGGAGAGTGAATGGGATTTTCGAAGCCGGAGCCTAAGTTAGGTCACAGCAACCTTGTGGTTGAAAATAAGCACGCTAACAGCTCTACGCTGCCGCTAAACTCACCCAGAGAGGAAAAGAGGCTGATCTAACCTCCACCTCTCACACTGTGTGTCCCTTAATGTCTGCTTCTTACTCTCCTCTCTCGTTCTCCTGCGTCATCCCTCCTTCTCTCTGCCCTTCTTTTTCAGCCTCCTTTTCCGCCTCCCCCCGTCTGCCAGATTGCATGGCATTATGGCGCAGCTAAAACGGCTTGTACTCCATTTTCTCTCTTTGCATTTCTTCAGAGCTACTTTCCTCTCCAAGCTTTCCGAAATGACTTCCATCTAAAGCTCAGTAAGGCCTGTGGGATGGATGACGAGAGTCAGACAGAGATGGAGAGCGGGAGACTGATGGATTTGCTCCATTATCAGTCGGGTTTTGCTCTTTTGTGGCACGCCGTGCCTCTGGGCCTTCATCCCTCCATCGCTCCATCCCTCCCCGTGCGTCTTTTCCCCTTCTGAACTCATAATGAGAGAATTATACCGGCCGCGGCACAGTGTCTCCCTCCCACACAATACCAACAATAGAGGCTATCATGAGAGGAGGGAAGGAAGCGTCCTTTGCACGCCGTCAACGAACACAAGGAGTCATTTGGTGTGTGCAGGAGTGTCTGTGTTTTCATTACCTGTGTATTTTATTCTGGCAGTGTGCCGTGAAAAGAGCATCAGTCAGAAGCTGATGAGGAACTCTTTTCTTTTCCAAAGAAATGAGGTTCTGGCTGTTGTATGTTATCAGGATCGAGTTGTGTGTGTAATAAGCAGGTTAGTTTAAACTCATATAGAGAAAAAATGAGGACTTTGGGAATGCTAAGAACTAAAGGAGAGGTTTCTGGGTCTAGGGATGGCAAGGACAGTCGGTTGGAGGGTCCAGTTGGGTTTGGTCCAGACTGAAATATTTTAGCAACTGTTAAATGGATTGCAGTGAAATTTGATACAGATATTTGAGGGCATCTGTTATCTGGTAATTACTGTTTTTGTTTTGTTTTTTTTAACCACAAAAATCAGTCATTTTTAATTACTCCAGTCAAAATGGAGGAAAAATAATTCCCTCTGAGAATATGTGGGCCATGTCTTAACAGCAAGCAAGTGTCCAACCTTTGTGTCCCGTAGCATGACTGTGAACATGATTAGCATTACACTTGCTAAACATCAACATGTTAGAACTGCCATCGTGAACATGTTAGCATGCTAACATTAGACGCTCAAAACACTGCAGTTTATTACAGCCTCACAAAGACGGTAATGTGGCTGTAGACTTCAGCTGTATCTTTTGGTTGTGGTACCGAACATGCTACCTTATGTTTGATACTTACATTTTAGAGTTAAGGCTCATTTACATTCCCTTTATGTACAAAAATAGATATGTTCATTTCAAATGTCATGACTGTCTCTGCCCACATTCTTCGTTGTGTCCTTTATGTTGGCAAAATACATCCAGTAGATGGCACCAGAGGGCCGAATCAAAGGTTTCTGACAATAGAAAGAAAAAAAGACATAGGTGGAGGAGGTCATAATAATGCAGAGGCAGTGTTGTGGATAGCAAACGTTTGTGAGGCCATCGAATACATTGCAACAAGTGGACAGAGAATTCTTTTCACTGTATTATCCATTTGTTTGGTTGCACCATTCGAAAAATGTCTAGCTATGAGTGGGTCCAAAAAATCAGGCCGGACCCTACATGAGCCTGTATGGTTCCTGTCCAAGCTTTCTCCCAAGCTTGACCCATGGCAGCAGTTTTGGGCCCAAGCCTGATTAAAAGCCCAAATTACTAAAACATTTATTACAACCTAAGGGGCCGGCGCGTTTCCTTGCACCACTCTCCTTCTCTACTGTCTTCTGTTATTTCAGTAGTCTATTGTCTTGTGCATGACAGGTTTGGCAGAGCGGGCTGCGCCGCTCGGTGTGCCTAGTGCGCACGGAGGTCAATGGTGATGAGGCACGCAGATGATGATCCCCGCTTTTTGCTGCATGTTAGGCACATCTCTCCCACGGCTGCTAGGCAGAAGCAAACACTGCCAAACAAGTTGCCTACCCCCTTGTCTTTCTCTCGTTTTCCGTCCCTCTCCTATGCACTCCATCTCTCTCCCCCGTTCTCCTCTATATTGCTTTGTTGTTCAGTCACTTTTCCCTTCTTCCTCTTAGTCATCCCCTCTTTCTTTCTCTTTCCCTCTTGATTCTGTCTAGTAAAACCCCTGCCATTTCAGCATGAGAACTTACAGTGACATAAAAAAAAAAAAAGGTAAATATGGCGATACCGACCTGATTGACAGCCTGGTCAGGTCCGGTCAGGCTCAATCGGGCTCAGGTAAAGAATCAGAGCTCTTATATGGTAGTATCTCACTTCAACTACACTTTACTGCCCCTACAGTCTCCAATGGTACTGCTTCATTTTGTCCATATTCATTAGTTTTCAGAAAATGTGCCCAAACATGGATGAAATGAACGCAGAGCAGGGACAGAAGGCTCCATCTGTGTCCAGATATGTATTAACATAAATGAGCCATTGAAAGATTAATATGCATTTTATATATGCTGGTTTATCAAGGGCAACACAAGCCCTTTACACACATGAAACAATTTCACTGCAGTTCCATGCTCGAGACACTACTCACATTGGCACAGTTGAAGTTCTGTGAGAGTCACTGAAGTTCAGCTCGTGTTCATATACAACGCAACTTTAAAGACTTTAACTCTGATTCGTGCTATTTGGCTGAAGCTATTTAACATTTTTCTTGTCAGACACTCTGGGGTATCCCTGCTGAGAAACTCACTGCTGTGCCGCTGTCTGATGGGAGCTTTCAGGTCGTTGATTACTAGGTGTCATACCTGTGGCGTCGCAGCAGCAGGAGGGATATACTCTTCGCACAGCAGCTGACACCGTTGAGCTATGATAAAGTTTTGTTTGCTAACAAAGACGAGACAGACATAATTGTGATTACTTGTTGACTTGTGTGTAGTTGTACGATCTGATTGAGGTTCTGAATAACTTCACAACTTGCGTGTTGTGTGAACTCCTAATAAATGCCGTCTCCTCTGCCGAATTAGGGCGTCACTATCCAGAAACACTTCACACATCATTTTACCCCAGAAGAAGGGAAAGCTGATATACACAGAGCTTTAAAAGGTCTGATTAGAGACCGCTCCAAACACACATACACACTGCTAACACGCCAGTGATGATAGGGCAGCGTGAAGCAGAAAGATAAGTCACCTTCATCTTTTTCTTCTTAATGACTCAGCTGCAATGGAGCTAAATGTTATTTAAGAGTTTTGGTCCAATAAACTCATTGTGTTTACTGCCCCTTTCATGGATTTAGCCCTTCATCATCATCCATCTCTCCACCTCTCTCCCCCTCCTACTTTACTCTCCTTTCTTTATTATCTGTCTCTTGTTCTTTTTTTATCAGTCAGTCTCTCCTTTTATCCTCCATCTTTCATCATTCTGCTCTCTTCTTCTCTCTTTTGTCAATCTTCTCCCAATCATTTTCCATTCTTAGACGAGGCTGGGAGAGGGTGGTGTTGCTCCTGATGATGAGTTGCAGGGCAGACCCTCCCTCCTCCCACCGCAGTTTGACAACAACAGTGAATCACAAATTTGTCTTTACACCACTTCCCAGATGAAACAAAGGCCAACACTTCTCGGATGTGTTTTATCCGTGGAGGAGAAAATGAGGGACTTTCCATCACAAACACCCTCTTGTCCAAATCTGCATGTACTTGTGCATCCATCCATCCATGCATGCGCGTACAAACACCACCTAATCACCGAGCATAAATGAAATGCAGTGTGAATGAAGTGAATCGCAGTTTGCCGATGTTGAGAAGTAGCACCTCTCATCTACAACTCTGTTTTACATATACATTTGATAGATATACAGTATGTGCATATATTCCAAATGAGCAATTCTCTTTGATCAGCAAAAAGCTGAGCCTATCATTTCTGCACACAGTCACTGCAAACTTCTCCCTATTTTATTTATGCAAATGAGGCTAGATATAATGTCTATTGTAACTTTTCTCTTTCTCATTCTTTTCCGCTCTCTGTCCTTCACACTGTTTTTGTTTTATCGAAAGAGCTGGACTTTATTTAAGAGAGACTGTGGGTAAAAATGTGTCCGCTGCTTTTTTTTTTATTTAGTTGACTCTACTGCATATGCTTGTCTTCATGGATAGTACAGTACCTTTAACCTGTTTGTGTACTCCGAGAGAAAGAGAATGATAAAGGCGTCCAATTAATAGCGGTTACATAAACCATCTTTCGCTTCCCTGCGCCTCCCAAAGCCTTTAATATGCACCATATGAAACCACATAAATCAGCCACTCAATGAATAATTGAGACGTCCTCGTTGACACTCTTTCAGATGTGTGCACCGCTGCCTGCAACGGACTGCCGTCCCCCAGAGAAATGCAATGTGGGCAATGTGTTAGCACCCTTAATTTCTATATTAGCTATTGCGTATGGCCGGGTTAGCCTGGGAGACTTGTGGCCGCTGAGGCAGTAAGCTTTTACTTCCAGACCTGCTCAGTGTGAGCTGCTCTGCTTTAGCTATGCAGATGAGATAATACATCCATATGTATTAATGTGAACTTTGAGTGTGTGCAGTTAGCTGTGTGCCGGTGTTGCATTCAAAGACAGATAGATGTACTGTTTTTTAATGTAATACTGATGATCTTATGTGCGTTTTCTCTATACGTGTGTGTTGTCACGCACGTACAGGAATCCAAGTGTGTGCGGACGCGCATGCGGGTGATTATGGTTATGATAATGGCTGGTTGGCGACAGAGGGAGATAACTATTATGTTGATGATGGTAATGATGAATGTTTTACAATGATGATGATGATAATTACAATCGTTGTCTTGGTGTTACATCCATCAGTCATAGATTAAACACCCTCGGGAAGAGACAGAGGCTGCTTTTACTGCTGCAGCATGGGTAGCGCATCAACTACAACATCAGTGTGATTTACATTACATTTCCATTTTAGGCACTTAAGTCAGTGCTCTTATCCAGAGTGATTCACAATGGGGAGGTTATGGTTCAGTATCTCGTTCAATGGCACTTAAACAAGATGCATAACTGTTGATAGACATGTGTTGGCAAAGGGCTCCAAACTGTGACCTTTTGGCTTATGGGGGAGGATATAATAGGGCCTGTAATGCTATACAATACAATATACCTGCAGTAAATACCTCTTTGAGCCTAAATGATACTCAGTTTTTGAGGCCTTTATGAATATTCACACTTAATAAAAACATAAAAATAAAAGCACCCTCTATTACTGTAACAAACGTGTATGTCAACATACCCAATTTGGAGTTATAGCAAGGAAAATTTGTTTTAATGAGATACATTAATTTTTGTAAAACCATGAGAATGTTACACAATGTAACAAGATAAAGTGATATGTTGTTTTAACAAGTCTCCAACAAGTCCTTATAAAAAATTATTTGGTGTATAGTAATAGAGAAAAAGATATGTGACTATGACATGGAAAGTATCTTGTTTTAACATGAAATGGGTGTTTTTATGTTGTTATTTCTGAGAAAATTAAATGTCAGTTTAAGTTGTTTTCAGTGATAATGTTTAGTTAAAATACAACAATTGTAAACTTAATCTAAAAATGCAGAGAATGAAACATTTTGCACTTTAAATCACAAGTTTCATTATGGTATTATTACTATTATTCGTTCATTCATTTTCTGTAACCACTTATCTTGGTACAGGGTTGCAGGTGTGCTGGAGCCTGTCCCAGCTGTCACTGGGTAAGAGGCTGGGTACACCCTGGACAGGTTGCCAGGCTATCACAGGGCTGACACATTAAGACAGACAACTACAGGCAATTAAGAGTAACCAATTAACCGTACATGCATGTCTTTGCATGTGTGAGGGAGCCAGAGAAAATTCACGCTGACATGGGGAGAATGTGTAAACTCCATACAGAAGGGTCCTGGCTGGCTGGTGGATTCGAAACTTCTTGCTGTGAGGCAACAGTGCTAACCACTGTGTCACCCTTTTTCTATCATTATTATTATTATTATTATTTAATTATCTATTAAATTGATTCCACTAAACAAACGTGACACATGGCGTAACAACAAGAGCATTTACACATTTTTATACACCTTTGCACCTAACCTTACTAGTATCAGTCTTGTAAAGCCAGGAGGAGTATTTCCTCTCAGACAGCCGCGATGGATCAAAGCCTGTCTGTCTGTGCCTGTCAGAGGTGCAGTCGTGTCAGCAGGAGAGCTGCTGGTGCTTTACGTGCCTCCCATCAGCAGCAGAGCTGCTAGGAACGTTTGGGGCAGTTGACTGCTGTCCATCTTTGGTTTTTGGGAGCAGGCTGTTCTTGCACATGATGTAACAAGTTGTCGTCGAAGTCACGTTCACTTCGCCTGTCTCTCTCTGCTCCATTCGGTGTGTGTGGACAGGCAAAGCCATGAGAGGAACTACCATGACCATAAATGACAGCAAAATGACATTAGTGCATATGAATTGCCTTTTAGAACAGTGCTGCACAGAGGCCCCCAAATCATGAAGGAATGAATATTTGGTGTTATTTTTAGCTTTGTTTTTTTGTCTGCCGGGGGTTCCTGTACAATGCTGCTGCAACACCAAGTATATGGGCACCACTGTATATGGGCCTGTTGGGCTCTCTGTTTAATTCACATTGACACTGTGTCAGAAAGGTGCTGATAAAACTCTGTGACCATTAGGGGGTACCTGTTCACATTTGAACAGATGCAGTACCAGTTCCAGTACCTGGAATTCAGCACAGGTACACAAAGGTAGTTTTTTCTGGTAGTTTACTGTCTCTGTAAAAACAAAGATTTAAATTTTGAACAAGCTGCAGGGGTGACGTGGTCAACTAGAAAGCAGTTATGCTCCTCTGCTCTTTACTAATCCCACAAACAGCCAATCTTCTGTTTCTGTCTGTCTGTCTGCTTGTGTATGTGTGTTTGCTCATCTAGCCATGATACTAGGCCATTTTTGATATGATATAGAAAAGAAATTAGACCAGACGACAAACTGTTGAGGCAGATTGGCACTGCAGCGATGGTTTGGGCTCGCTGGGAAGTCAACAGAGTGGCTGTGAAGCTCAATGGATGGTTTGCCGGGTTTAGGGGCGCTTCCGCCTCCTGCCGGAAGTTGAGCCCGGTGGCTCTGCAGAGCTCTGTTACCAGCCCCAGAACTCCCTGGTGGGCTTCCAGGCCTCCCAGGAACTCTGCAGCACTGATGGATTTAACGTTAATCTGTACTTAACGTGAGTTGATACCCAAATTACCTTGAGCACCATCCGATACTGTCAGTACATAATTTGGTAATTTGTAATTCGACGTAATTTATCAGCGAGCTACTTCAGTAGTAATGACATAATTTCATCGGTACCCTTAAAGGTCCAGAGTTCAGAACCCAATTCTGTGGTTATTTGTAATACTGTTTGTGGTGTCTGGACAAGGTATTACATAGACGTTACAATGCTCTGCTGTCCAGTACAAAACACCACACATACCAACACATTCTTACCCCGACCTCTTCACATATTGACGTGCTTGGTCATGGACTTTCCACATCCACATACGACGTGCAACGTACCCTGAGTGCGTTGGTTGTTGACGTTCTGGGACACCGTGTCAAGTTCTTCTTTCAAAATACTCTTCCATTTTCACAGGAATTTTTTTTCCCCTCAACAACTAACACACATGGTTGGGTTTAGGCAACAGAAACACGGCTAGGTTTAGGCAACAAAAGGAAGTGATTGCTTTAGGAAAAAATAACAGGGTTTGGCTTTAGAGTCTTACGGGACGCGAACACCACTCTCTCGGGTGAATGTCAGTATTTGCTGGACCCATCCACCACCACTCCCATCCGCCCCACTCTGACTTTCGCCACCTTAACTTTCATCCTTGTCCTGCTGTGTTTCCCCCTGACGCTGCCAGGTGCTGGTATCATACCGACGTTAAAGGACGCCTTTTTTCGTTAGTTAGTTAGACTTCGGAGTGAGACTGTGCTCCAAATACAGCTTCTAAAAAAGTCACAACTAAATTCCCACATTTTAAGTCTCACATGACTATGTTATTGGTTTCAATGACAGGTTTTGATTACTACTCACTATACAGCTCTAGTGCCAAGACATGAATCCCTAAACATCCTGTAATTCAGAGTAATGGTGTCTGTGTTCAGGGGGATTTTTAATTTATGCTGCACCATGCCTCAAAACTGTATTTCTAGTTGAGGTGTCACTGCTGCAGTCTGTTTCATCATGCCACATCTTTTTGTCTGCACATCATCTGGATTTTAACTTTGCTTAACATGGCAAAGACAAACAGAGCTGCAAGGTCCCTTGAGGGTGTTTCTGAGGTGAAGTCCTGCTGTGTCACTTCAGCAGCGAGCTGCCCTCCAATAAAAACTTCAAAGGTGTGTTGTAAGCTGGTGGAAATGGGATGTGAGAGGTGGGGTGGGGACTTGGCTCGGCCCTCGAGGGTGGCGGAATCAGGATTCGGCTGGTGACGCTGTTGTCCCTTTGAGGGAGTCGGGAGGGAGTGTGATGATCTCTGCTTTAGCCGCAAAACATCTGATTAGATCTTGGGCCGGAGCGTAATTTGTCAGTCTGCCTCACCTCTCTTCTCCGCTCCGCTCTCTATGCTCCCTCTCCCTTGTTCCTCTCAATTTATATTTACCCATTTTGTTTGTGTCTCTAATTGTCCGCCTCTCCCTCTCGTGCTTCATTTTTTCCTATCACGCCATTTTCCCCTCCCCTCTTCCTTTCAATCTCAGTCAGGTCTACGCTGCTCTACATCCTCCACTCCCCGCCTTTACCCTCAATCATTTGCTCACTGGCTTCTTTACTACGCTCAAAGCCAATTTTCAGGACTTGTCAGTGACTCATTCATTCAAATGAAAGAGGGAAGAGAGTAAGAGTCTCCTATCGTGACTGAGTTTTTAGTTTGAGGAGGGACACACAAAGAGGAGTGGGAGGGAGGGGGTTGACAGGAGAAGGGGAGTGGGAGATGAAGAGAACAGAATAAGGGAGGCAGTTGTGATAAAAGACGCAGATAAGAGCCACGGCTTGTCCCGTTTTCCTCCTGCTGCGGCATCAGGCAGTTTTTCCAAGGTAGCCTCCAACTTAGAAGTTGAGTGCTCATATCTGGTTACCACCCGCCGGTCTTAAAGAACTTGTGCTGAGTCCTCAAGTGATAAAAAGCTTACAGTGTCTGGTGTATTGATGGCTGTACTGTGTGAGGAAGAGAGAAAAAAATAAGGAGCTGTTTTTTCCAATAGGCCTGCAAAGCCACATGGCCACATCGCAGGATTCTTTGTCCAGCATGCTATACAGTATGAGCGGTTAACCTCCTGACAATTAGCACCTGAGTGTACACTTACTAGAAGTGCTCAGACTTTTTCACAGACTTTATTGTATATGTCTTTACTTCTCTCTTTGGATTAAGCAAGATAATCAGGTGCTGCTGTAAATTTTGACATTTCAATGCTATATTGAAACCAGCAAAACAATACAGGCCTCCAAGACTTTACCTTTGCAGTAACTTATCATCTTGTAAATTTTGCTCGAAAGGCACTGCTCTATCTGTTTCTTATATCTTGTCGGTTTCAAATTCTGATTGCTGTTTGTCTTTGACAGTGTAGTTTATCTGTGCTTTTCGTGAATCTTAGATCCCTTCCTATTTTAAAGTTGCTACAAACAACATTTCTGCATTATCAAGGGATCACATGATAACTCGAAAATGAAAAGGGGTTGCCCTTGAGGCTTGGGCAGTATCACGGTATTACAGTACACCAGGGTATTAAGTCAAAAGTACAAACGCTCTTCTTTCTGTTAAAGGGCCAGTGTGTAAAATGGGTTGAAAACAGTGACATCAGTGGTCAAATTCTAGATTGCAGGGCTCACTCGCTCACCCCTCCCGTCGGGTAAATGACAGTGGCCTCGTAGGGACAAAAAGCCTTGCGCACGAGTTTTTCAGGAGTAGGTCTATCTAGCGGCGAGGTGAATATTTATTTAGAAATCTAAACCATGTTACGATATTGTAATGAATCCCTTACGAGCAGGAGACCAGAGTAGCGTTCGGAAAAAAGGCCCGTTTATTTGAGCACTCCAAAAACTCTGGTAACACTCCAGGGGGTAAAAGACTCCATCCCAAACNGGGTTCATTCTCTCCTGTTGCGTGGTAAGTGTGGTCCATTCGCAAACTTTATAACTAAAAAAACGTTTCACTATTCTCTATCGACGAACGACTAACACTCTCTGCTGTTTCCTCCTCCTCCTTCCTTCCTTCCTCCCGCTGTCTTCGTTGGTTCATTTATACACGCGAAACGCGTTCTCTGGCTGACTGGATTGTCCGCTCGGTCTGCCGTACATACATGGCGGTGCAAGATGGCGACCTCTCTAAAGCAAGGCCCTTGCTATTAATATATATAAAAGCATAATTATAAGGCTACGAAAACCAAACGAATTTTATTTTATACACTTGTATAAACATATTAATGGGTAGAATATTCAGATTCAGACTGACAATAAACCATGCCAAATATTACACACTGGCCCTTTAAGCTAATACTGAGATGCTGTATTGAGGTGATCAATTGTAGTGCACAGCACGCGCCACCAGAGGTCAGTCTCTACTGTTGGAACAGGCAGCTAAGCTGATAAAGATGGCGACTACAAATGGTGGGGATAACGCTACAGGACTAGTAGAAAGCCGACCAGCAATGGCAGAGAGAGACAGCGTGGAAAAGCAGCGCTACAGCCAGCATATTTTCACATTGCACTCTGTGAATTAAGGGTTTGTTTCAACCAAACCAGAGTTAGTGATTGTTAAAACAATAGGAAGACAACCAGGATGGTTTTATTTTGTTTAAAATTTTAGGGTGCTTTCACACCTGCCCTGTTTGGTTTGGTTCAATCGAACTGAAGTTCGCTTGCTCTCTAAGTGTGGTTTGTTTGGGCAGGTGTGAACATGGCAATTGTACTTGGGTGCGCAACAAAATAACCGGACCAAGACCTTCTTGAAGAGGTGATCTTGGTCTGGTTACAAACAAACTGGTGCGGTTTCGTTTGTCGTGAGAACGTGTTCTGACCTAGATCCAACTGCAGTCACAATATGATTGTTTGGGTTGAACAAACATGAGCATGTCACAGTTCCAGAGGATTATTAATGTTCACCTCCTCCTGTACTGCCTTAATATGAGCATTTGGCACATACATAAAAAAAATGTTTTCTATTTGGAGTTGCGCCTTGTTTTCAAACTGTATTGTTTACCTAAAATGAACAATGCAAGCAATATAGTAGGCCTACACGATGACCAGCGCTAAAATCAACCTGCCTAGTTGTCCCTCCATTGTGACATTAGGAAGTGTCGGATTTATCTAAGTGTACTCTGCTTCAACGTTTAGTTTGCTTCCTATTTTCCCACATGGAAATTCTGACCAATCAAGAGCAGCTTTCTTGCGCAAGGCATTTTATCTGGTCTGCTTGTAAATGCTGCCGTGAGAACACGAACCAACTCTGGCAATAATGCAACTTTGTAACAAAATCAGTCCTGATTTGGACCAAAGCAAGACAACTCTAGGTCTGAAAGCACCCTTAATGAAGGGTGTTTTAGAGAGAAGTAAACAACGAGAAATTGACACAGCAATTAAGCTAGTCATCATTCGGTGAAAGAGAGAAACTTGAGTTACGAAGGTGTACCTTTGTATTTACTTTTCAGTAAGGAAAAAAGGTGTAAGAATACTCCCTGTCTTAACAGTTTATGAGGTGGTTTGGGTAGCAACTTTCAGCTCATTGTTTTGGTTTTCCGACCCACAACCTCAAATTGTAAATGGACTTGCACTTGTATAGTACCTTTCTAGTCATGTGGACTGGAGGAACTGGGGGTCGAATCCCTGATTTGCCAGTCAGTGGACAACCTGCTCTACCTCCTGAGTCACAAGCCACTGTTTTACTTTTTTACCGCTGTACTGTTCCACTTTATGACTCACTCTCACTGCTCTCATCAGCGTAGTTTTCCGCTGACAATGATTTTAGGGAAAAAAACAAAACAAAAAAACATCCACTGCACACTGCCTGCCCAGCACCAAAAGGCAGACAGACCCAGTCAGTGACTAGCTGGTGAACATAGTGGAGTATTTAGCAGCTAAAGAAATATTGCCCCTTAGGGTTGGTTGAGACCAAAAGCAGAGCTAAAGGAGAGTGAATATCAGACTTACATTCATCAGTTGAACACAAATAAGACTCTCAATGAATGCTCATGTTGCTCCATATCTGCTGGAGGTGTACACAGGCAAATGTTTGCTTACAAATTCACCACATCATACGATAATATAAGTGGGGTGGCCACAGCTTTTTTTTTTGCTGCCCCCAAGTGGCCAAAAACTGAGTTCTTGCGTGTTTAAATGCAGTATATATCAAAGTTTGTTGCAAATGACTTTCAGTTAGGTCACAGAGGATTTGTCTTAATCATCTTGCTTTAAGACTGCACAGTTCTAAGTGCTAATCGCCCGAATGCTGTTATGGCAAAGAAATGCTGCAAACGATGCATTAAGTCTAATATAACCAATGTCTGTGGTCAGTGTTTGTAACTGGGATTATATTCCTTCTGAGCTGACATCGTTTTCTATGAGATGCTTGCATAATTTTGTCTCCTCTTTGCATTTTGAATCACACAACTGATAATGCATTCTGATTATGCTGCAGATGTACATGCAGCCGGCTAACCAGCACTATTCTTCTCAGCAAAACTCTGTCTTTCAAAAGCACCAATATGCACTCAGGGATTGGTAGCAGGCTCGCTGTTGTTTGCCGAGATTTGTAGAGTGATGTGACATTTTCTTCAATTCAAACAGTAAAATAGAAAACAGAATATTTTAATAATAAGTCCCTTTCACATTTAAGAGTTGTTTTTTTCACAGGGATGTAGGAGAAGCTTGGGTAGTCAGTAAAATGTGTAGAAATACCCTCTCTTGTCACTCTCTTTTAGTTTCAGTTATTACATTTTAATGAGAAGGATCCTCCTTGAAATACCAGCTGCTTCTTTTTTCCATATGTCACAGACTAATGGAAGCAACACAGAAGAGATCTATTGATGTGTGTGCTGCATATTCACAGTATACAGGAGATGGCTTGTTAAATAACATAAAATGAAAATATATTCCCTGCTTTGGTCAGTTATCAGAGTAACTCCTTATTTGCCACTGAACTCTTAATCCTGGTATATTTTCTTGCCGTGTTAGAGCAAGTCAAGGGTAAGGTAATTGGTGAGGCAGATTTGAGAGATGGCCGCCTCTCCCCTCTGCATTTAAGAGCTCACCTCTACCTCATAAACCTCCGGCAACCTCCCTCGAGCAGAGACAGAGGGTGTAGGACACACTAAAGGTGAATGCCTTTATTTTATCTGCCAAAATAAATATCTCAGCCTTTATCGGAAGACAGGGAGTAGTTATACGTGCATGACCGAGGACCTAAGGGGAGGTGGAAAGGGGAGCTTGCTGTAGACAGAGTCTTATATTCCCGGCAGTACCACTGAATCCATGAATCACTTTAATCAAAATGATACACAGTGGTCTTTTTGTTTTTTTTTGTTAAGTGTAGCAGCTGCCATTTGCTTCCACTCAGCAACACAATTGTTTGAGTTATTTTGGTTCAAGATTATAGATTAGATGTATTGTCGTCACTCGTTGCTTCATCACGCCGCCACAGTGACGCTTGAAGTTGTTTTGCTTGTTGATTTCTTTGTGGACAGTCATTAATTTCCCGCATTTAATCATTTATTCATTCATATAATTTAAAAAGCCAACACTCAGCACAAGAATGTTTGGTTTATTTTCTGTCCACATGCCTCCGTTATCTCCTCCTCTTCACTCTTCCTTTTCTTGCCCTTCCACCTGTTTTTCTTGTGTTCCTTTAACTGTAGTTGCCCCTTGTCTTGAATGTCTTCAGATCCTCTTCCAACAGCATTCTTCCACCTCCGCCCTCCTCTTCCTCCTCCTCCTCCTCCTCCTCCTCCTCCTCCTTGTCTCTTCCTCATCTGCATCCACTGGCTCTTCTCCTCACAGTGTTTAATTCAGTGGGATGCCAGGAGCAGCACAGCTCTAAAATAAACATCTTTACTGCAGTCAAGGTAGTAATCACCCTCTCTCTGTCTTTGGCATTGTCTCCCCCAGTCTGTTTTTCCTCTATTTCTTCTATTTTTCTAGATTTCTCTTTCAGTTTCACTCATTTAGGGAGGTTCTTGTTTTATTCATTCATTTTCTTCATCAGTTATTTCTTCTTGGCAGATTGGCATGGTCATGTTGGGCACCCCAAACCCTCGGCCATCAGTCTACCCCATCTCTAAATGTTTTAGCAGTGATTTGTTGAATTTTTATCGTATGAATTAGTTGACTTCTTTAGTGCTCAGTGCTCATGTCTGTGGCGTCATGGCACCACATTTCCCAGAGATCATTTGTCAATCACACAGTGTGCACTCTCCTGTGATGCCATTTCTCATGGATTTTAACATTTTAGACAGACTTTCTGTAACTTTTCCGCTCATCCATGTTGGATGGTTTTACTCTTGTTTATTCCAAACCAAGATCAGTAGTCTACAGCCAGTTGGTGGCTCTGTGAGGCTGCACTAAGGCACAGCAGCATCTTGAGATAAGTGCTCACCATCTTGGTTTAAAGGAGTTAGCTTGCTAACTTGGGGTGTAACAATACATTGATCTGGATGGATATATCCAGTCAATGATCAATGATCCAATATCGTTGATACATATCGTCATCTTTAAGATACTTTAAGATACTCTTTATTTTGAAATTCCAGTGGCAAATCTGTGTCACCATTTCTGTCCAAGCACACCTTCTTCCTAAACATTCAAACAGTGCTAGTGGCCTAGTGCCAGGCCAATGGTAAGCAGCCAAGAAGCAGACGATAAAGATATTTACTGGTGTTGGTGAAGATTCTCAGTCATCCAGGTTATGGTAATCGTAAGTGCTATATTGTAGGCAACTGGACTTGCTTGAGTTTCTTAAAGACATTTCACCTCTCATCCAAGGAGCTTCTTTAGTTCTAACTGTACTGATGCAGGGTCACAGGCTTATAACTTTGTGTGGGTGTCCTCAAAGTAGGTCTTCTTCGAGGACAGCAATGTTCACATCTTGGCCTGAGAAGACAGATAGTTTGAAAGAGATGTGAAAGAAGCCATCTACGTCATACTTGAACGACCATCGTTAAACAGAGGAGGTGGCCTCCAACACCACTTATCACCCATCTACAATGCAGTCTTGAGATTTCTCCCCAGATGACTTAACATCCATTCACACCTGGAACCATCTAACCCTTACGACACACAAAATGGCTGGGTGGGTCAACGACTCACATGTCACTTTGATGACTCTGTAAGGGTTCACACCCACTCAGGGATTAAAGCCTGCAACTCTGCATCAGTCCATCAAAACTGAAGAAGCCTTTTGGACAAGAGGCGGAATGTCTTCAAGAAACTCAAGCAAGTCAAGTTGCCCTACGATATAGCACTTATGAATGTCTCCTAATGATTGCAGGCCCCTTGAATTGAATCATATCAAAATTGTAGTGAGGCAGTTTTTATGATGCTAGCAAATATTGTGTTATTGTCCAAAGAATCAGTTTAATATCTTATTGTAATGGGACTTGTGCTTTACACCCCTGCTGCTAACTAGTACAATGTTCTAGCACAGCTGAAGGAGATGGAAATTAGTTCAGGCTATAAATGGACAAACTCAAATTTCGAGCTAGAGCTAGATGTCAGGGTGCTACTGAACTTATCAGAGTTCATCCTCTCTGGGACACGAATAACTGTATCAAAGTTCATAGTAATCCATCCAAAAATTGTGGAGACATTTTACTACAAACCACAAGTGTCAACCTCACAGCACCGCTACAGAAAAAAGTCAGGGGTTCACCAAAGTTTGTAGAATTCATCCTCTAGGGACTATGAATGTCTGTTAAATGTCATGGCAATCCATCCAGTAGTTGTTGGGATTTTTCAGTCTGGACCAAAGTGGTGGACCAAGCAACTAACTGACATTGTTAACCCCACGCTGCTAACATGGATAAAAATTACATTGCTTGCCTGGAAAGGGTTTGCAGGCACAAAGTAGGGATGCACACATACATTCATGTTCATCTATTCTCGTGGTCCTTTGCTACGTCCCCTCTTTCCAGACTTCTAAATGGATTCTATTTTCTGCCTAATTGGGCAAATGTTTTGGCCTACAATGATCTGTGAAGAGTGATGGGGAAAATGAGGCTCTGCTGCCTTTGCTTTGGTTTGGTTTGATTTGATTCACTCATCCTCTCTCCTTCACTAGAAACATACATTTAAAGACATCCTGGTATCTCTTATGTCCTGCCATGCCAAAGCTTTTCTCTGTCATTTCCTTCCCTCTTTTCTAATTGTTTTTCATGGGTTCCAATCATGGCTGATGAAAACCTGCCAATTTGTATCTACAATTTGTTGTTTTTTCTGGTTGTTTCTTTATTTCTTGCTTCCCTCTGGTCTGATCCACACCTTCAACAAGTGTATACTTTCTTTAAACTCAGCCAGAACATGTTGAAACAAGTCAGAAGCAGATGGATTTTTGGTTCATTGGGTTTTTAAATGTATGTGATAGCTCTCATTACTATATGCTAATGTAGCACACATCAGCTACCTCCAAACACTAGTCACTTTGGTGATATCATACATCGGTCAAAGCTATCTTGTGCCTGGCAAGTGCATAGTCTTCTAACTGCATAGTGAGCAAGAAGGCTCTGTGTGTGGGTCTCCTGCGGTGTTGGAAATGGGTTTGCACACAGTTTTAACCACAGTGGGAACTCCTACAGTTAGCCTGCCTGTCAGATGGGGGAACAACAGACCAGGGTCTTCTCAGAGAGATTCAGCAGGGAGAGAGACATCATTATCATCTGCACTTTCTGCATTTCTCAGCTGTGGCTCACGAATACTCCTAGTTCCACCTGCTTGTTGGAATACCCTCAGGCTAAAGATCCAGTTAAATGTCAAGCAAAGAAAAAGCTGCAATTATCTGTTCACAGACTTCCCGTCTCAGATCTTTATTTCTGTCGTTATTTCACGGTATGCAAGTACACTTTTCCTGTCGTGCTGTGCCTGTTACCACTGGAGAAGGCCACAGAGACGTAGGGTTGGTTTCCTGCGTGCAGTTTGCATGTTCTCCCCAGCTTCATGTGGCTTTCTACCAGGTGCTTGCATCATTGTGGATGCGTGTATGTAAACCTCAGAGCGGCGTCTGGTGCAGAGGTGTCTGATAATGGGGATCTTAATGAATAAGTTAAAGTTCATGCTAGCCCTTTTACATCCAAGCAGTCTGGGAAAACAGCACAGCTTTACGGGTGCTTGCGGGCGTAGTTAATGTCATTTAACAAACGCCATCTGACATCGATTGTTGTAATGAATTATCACCCAGTGGAAGGACGTGTACAAAAGATAACATATATACTCACTCTCACAAGAGGGGAACAGATTTATATCCCTTTTATATCCACCGTCTTTATCATTTTGGTGTCAAAGAGTATGGATCGAGCCTCAGCTAAAAGCGAGCATCCTGTTCTCGCTTACTGACATTCTGTCTTAAATGTCACAACTGATCAATCGGAATTAGTCCAACTCACTGAAGTGAGGATGTAAGAGAAAAGCCCAGTGTTAATATTTCAAGACACAACAGAGAACAAATAACAGTTAATCACAGGGGAGATATGTTTCTGTGATGAAAGACCTATTTTTTAAATAATGTGAAGGTTTCTGATGTTTTCTCGGGGCTATAGAAAAGGATGACAGTCCACTTCAGAAGTGCTTATTTGTAACATTTTGAGTTGCAGTTTGGAGTTTGAAAGAATAATTGGGCCTCATTTAAGAACCACTCATATGAACTGGTTTATTCTAAAGTGGCACACACAAGACATTTAAGAGAACTTGCAGCATTCACCAATTTTCTTGTACTTTTCTCTTAAAGTACAAGAAAATTGACGAGTGCCTCAGACCTGTCAGATGAGTCACGTACTCGTGTGACTTAAAAATGTTAAGTTTTGAATCTTAAAGGAAAAAAAGGGAAAGGTCAATGGTGATGATACAAATTACATAGATTTAACCTGATGAAAACAAAAGCAAGTTTGTTGCATTTTCTTTAATCCTACTGGCATTCAGTAGTTTTTAAGATATTTCTCTCACTCCGTCAGCTGCCTCTGGGTCTTTATGCAGGTTGCTTTCCAGGGTAAAACCTTCCATTGCAACATCCAACACTGTTAAGTTGCCTGCTTTATAATATTTCCTCATCCCTTTCCACAACTGTCACATCCCCAATTACTACCTCTGATTTAACACTTTGTAATAACCATCATTAATATATGGTAAATTGATAATGAATAGTTAATAGTTATTTTACTCTTAACAAACAAGAAAATAATAATTCACAATATTTATAGGTACACCTGTTCAACTGCTTGTTAACACAAATAGTGAATCACGTGGCAGCAACTCAGTGCATTTAGGCTTGTAGACATGGTCAAGACGACCTGCTGAAGTTCAACGTGAGCATCAGAATGTGGAAGAAAGGTGCTTTAAGTGACTTTGAACGTGACATGGTTGTTGGTGCCAGATGGGCTGATCTGAGTGTTTCAGAAACAGCACAACCATCTCTAGGATTTACAGAGGATGGTCCGAAAAAGAGAAAATATCCAGTGAGCAGCAGTTCTCTGGGCGAAAATGCCTTGTTGATGCCAGAGGTCAAAGGAGAATGGCCAGACTGGTTCAAGATGATAGAAAGACAACAGTGACTCAAATAACCACTTGTTACAACCAAGGTACGTAGAAGACCTCTGAACCAACAACACATCAAACCTTGAAGCAGATCGACTACAGCAGCAGAAGACCACACTGGGTGCCACTCCTGTCAGCTAAAAACAGAAAACTGAGGCTACAGTACAATTCGCACGGGCTCACAAAAATTGGACAATTGGTGTGATGAGTCTCGATTCCTGCTGCGACATTCAGATAGTAGGGTTAGAATCTGGTGTAAACAACATGAAAGCATGGATCCATCCTGCCTTGTATCAACGGTTCAGGCTGCTGGTGGTGGTGTAATGGTGTGGGGGATTTTTTCTTGGCATACTTTGGCATACTTTGGGCCCCTTAGTACCAACTGAGCATGGTTTAAACACCACAGCCTACCTGAGTATTGTTGCTGACCGTGTCCATCCCTTTATGACCACAGTGTACCCATCTTCTGATGGCTACTTCCAGCAGGATAACGCACCATGTCACAAAGCTCAAATCATCTCAAACTGGCTTCTTGAACGTGACAATGAGTTCATTGTACTCCAGTGGCCTCCACAGTCACCAGATCTCAATCCAATAGAGCACCTTTGGGATGCACTGGAGCGGGAGATTCGCATCATGGATGTGCAGCTGACAAATCTGCAGCGACTGTGTGATGCTATATGGTCAATATGGACTAAAATTTCTGGGCAATGTTTCCAGCACCTTGTTGAATCTATGCCACCAAGAATTAAGGCAGTTCTGAAGACAAATGGCACCAACCCAGTACTAGCAAGGTGTACCTCAAGAACTGGCTCGTGAGTGTATTAATAATGTGTGCAATTATTGTTGTTGCACACATTAGGCTTTAATATTTTCTATACTTCAGTATTTGTTAATGTTTAATAACTGGATGTAAACCATTTGTGAAAATTATTTTCATGGCTGTTATAAAATGTTTATAGATGCACTACACAGTCTTTATCAACCTTTTAACAACATATGGTCATCAGCTGCTACATTATACTAACTATTAAAATAATGTACATATGAAGTTAAAAGAAAAAAAACATTTTTAATCCTTAACAAATATTTCATAAAGTATAGAAAGTTTTATAATGTGTGCAATAATAAATTGTTAAAATTACAAGTTATAGCATCAATAATGATAAGTAAACATCATTTATTATCAGTTCATTGTAGCAGTTAGCATCTAACTTCGTGTCAGTCCACTCCGTCTTAACTTCTGTCAAAGTACAACATTGTTCTGATTACATGTCATTAGCAGATGTATTATTAATATTTTCAAATTGTTTCAGGTCCTCTAACACGACTACTGACACTGCTGGATTTATTTTGTTTTCGTCTGCTGAGGCGTATTTTTACACTTTAAGTCTATTTTCTTGCGTCTTTTGTGCGTAACCACAGTAATTGTATGTTTTGCTCCGAGTGCTGCAAAATACAGGTGTCAGAACAGTTAAGGATAAGAATATGAAATTGTTCCTGCATGAGGCCTGTGTTGTTGTTGTTAAGCATTATGTTACAGTCTGTACATTTACAGACACAGCTCCACAGCTAAGTCTTTTGATGAGGTACCCTGTTATTTCTGCGCTCATTTTGTCCGGTGGATTAATGCTCAAATGTAGATAACACATTTTCTAGTGAAGATAAGAAAGTTTGATGCGCGCCAGAAATGTCATCCAAAAATGTCAACAGTAAACAAACAGAGAAGACAGCTCCTCAGATTCAAGACAGTGAGCACTTCCTTCTAGACTCCTTTTTCTGCGATGATGTTCTGCATCATAGAGTGAGACATCCACCGTGCAAGAGGCAGAGACCCTTTTCCGCACATGCATTAGTCTCAATAGACAAAAGTGCAATGCAGTTACTGTGTAAGACATGTAGTGACGGAGGAGCAGCACTTTCTCCTGACCTTTCATTTTGCTACAGTGCGGCCTGAAGCTGAGTTTGCAACTGAAGTAGGTGAGTTGATTTTGTGGGAAAAGTGGGTACACTGAAGAAGTAAATTACAGCACTTCACTGCCAAAAAAACATTTCCCAGCATCATAAATTGCTGATACTTCAGTCCCAAATGTGGATTTTCCTTTTTATATTGACTCATTGAGGTTATATTTTCATCAAACGTATTATTATGCTTTCTCAGATACTCTCATAAGCCATTTAAATACTGACAATAGGACCGTGTCCATCACAGTCGGGCTTTCAACAACAGCCAAAACCCATCAACCCTTCTTCCATGAGGTCCCTCTGAACCATGATTAGAGGACCTGTCCCTGTTTGAAGACGGCTTTTATTGGAAGTATCAAAGCGCCGGTGCTCAAATATTCAAGGATGCCGCAGTTCGGATGTCGCCAAGATTTTTATCCGAGATAATGAAAGACTATTTGTGATTAGTCAGGAGGAGAGAGCTGGTAGCTGTGCGTGTTGCCATAAATAAGTATGCCAACGAGACGGTGTAAAGTGGATTAAGCTCGCTGCGCTAATACATCCATATGTGTGAAGTCATTTGATGTCTGAGAAGCTACAGACACTGTGGGACTGATTCTATCAGCACATCTCTGCTAATGCAGCGCTTAATGTGTATTCAGACCCAAGAGACTACATGTGAATAAGTATCATGAAGTACACGAAGACATTCTCACCCACTGTCGTCTGGTTTTTGAAGCGTGCAATACAGCCCCATTCATCATGGCTTATGTATTATTATAAATTATTATTTAAATTATGATGAGGTTTTGTTTGTTTTTGGATCAAGATACATTTTAATCCAGAACATTACACTGAAACACATTCACTAAATTTGATTTAAAGGTCTGCAGCTGTGGAAGAAGCAATCATGTCTTTTATATTTGGGTAAAAGTAACAGTACCGCTCTCAGTATTGGGCACGTTTACGCTTTACAGTCCAGTAACCCAGATGACAATGAAGTGTTGAGATTTTTTTGGTCCTGAAAAAATGAACTAGTTAACGTTAAAAAAAAAAAAAAAAAAAAAATTGCAGATATTTCCCAAGACCAGTCCGGTGCTTCAACTCGATTTGTTGTTTCAAATTTGTTTATTCTTCAAATATACATATGAACTGGTTTCCACAGATTGCTAGCATTGTGTGTTGTGTCAGTATGCGGGGTGCCATAAAATTAGCATTGCCAACTGTCCAGATAGTGAGCAACACTCCAATTAAGTTCATAAGTTGCCAACTGATGTGTTCAGTTCACAGTCCATAATTAACACCCGCCAAGTGCCAAATGTGGGTAGATATTTTCCGTTAGGTGAGTAAATGTCTAAGGGCTACCCGCCACACTGGTGGGTAGATGTTTGTACCAAAATAGTCATGTAATAAAAAGTAAATAAATAAAGAGTCTTCACCGCATGTTGGTGTCATCAGGGGTGTTTCACAGACACACAAACACACAGGCACACACTTACAGATGTGTTTTTATGCATGTCTAAATGGTCCCGCGAGCTGATCATCTCAAGCGCTCCTAGCTTTTGGGCACTGTTTACACTGCAGACATCAGCTGATCCGCTAAAGTGTCACTTGCTGCCGGTCTGCTGCTAGCTTCCGATAGGCTAATGTGTAACTGAGCATTATGATTTGCCCCCATACTGGTGACAGTAATGAAATAATAACAAGGAGGCTCTGTAGTCTGAAGCAAGACCGCAAATTCTTTATTTCCTCCTACAGCACATTACAGCTTTGCTCCTTCTGTTCTTCCCTTTCACAATAAAAGCCCTGAACATACACACTGCATCACTGCTTTGCTCTATCCTCTACTTTAACTTTGTATTCAATGTAATACCTTATGATCTCAATGAAATGTAGTGAAATGATTTTATATGTGATACAAAAAGGCAATTTGTTGCTTTGTCTGGTAAAAAAAACAATATGCTTGGCTTGTGGATTTTTTCATCTACCAGTCCTCTTGGACTCGGACACTGGTTGAGTTCACAATTCACCAAAAATATGAGCATGTTGAATGAATGTGCTCTTAAAGCGTGTTCATGCACAACACTGTCCACTCTGTAAAAATACTCGGTTACAGGTAAGGTCTTACATTCAAGATTTATGAAAGTAAAACTACAAAAGTATTAACAGAAAAATATACCTAAAGTATTGAAATACAAGTCCATAATATAATGTATGTATTTGGAGGCTACACAGTATGTGGAAAATACACAATAATGGTGTTGAATATCGCGATAACGAAACCATCTGGGTAAAACTCTTGCGGGAGTTTGTGTGAAAGTTGGGCAGGTTTATGTGTTGTGTGGTTGAATATGTCATATTTACACAAGACGGATCCCTTATAGCCATAATCTGGGAAGCCAGAAATAGAAGATACTTAATGTATCCCGATTTACTGTGGGCAATGAAAAACAATATAGTCACTGCAAGGTTGCCTGCTGAACCAAACAACACATGAATACGGGAGAGTTAATCCCTTGCTCCAACGCCGCTAAAGTTTTAAAACAGCGTAACAGACAGAATGTAATGCAGAAGTTGTTAGTTAATTATATCTAAAGTACAACATCACAGTCTTTCCTGATGCGTTTATCACACAAGTTGACATCACAATGATGCTTAAAACAAAAAAGATATATTGTATAGCCCTAATATATTACTATATAGCTGTCGCTATAGCTATCAGACAAATGTAGTGGAGTAAAAAGTACAATATTTCCCCCTAAAATTGTGTCGAGTAGAGAGATAAAGAAGCATACTCAGGTAAAGTAAAAGTACCTTGAATAGATTGAGTAGATGTACTTATTTGCTTTTCACCACTGTAGGTCTGCGTAGTGGATTGTCTCCGATATTAGAAGTGAAATTATATTTGTTTGCATTAATTTGTTTGGAAAGCTACTTATTTGTCATGCCTGTCAGGGCTTTATGTTCAGCAGGGTATTTCAGCTGACCATATGGAATTCTTAAAAGCACCAACCCGCTTGTCTCAGTTGAAAAATAGCACATGATTGAATGTAATAGGAAATGTCTAGCCCTCCACCCTAATGCTACAGTAATTGCTTCACGTTGCCTTGACTTTGACGTGGCATGTTTTTACAGTGATGGAGTGGATGTGTGGACATTTCTTTAAATGAGCTTATTAAGGTGACGGAAATGTCACAGTGATTATTTTTTCACTTAAAACTTGTGACAAGTCCAGACTAAAAGTTGTGAATTATGAAATATTAATCTAGA
Source organism: Epinephelus moara (assembly GCF_006386435.1). Taxonomy (NCBI): domain Eukaryota; kingdom Metazoa; phylum Chordata; class Actinopteri; order Perciformes; family Serranidae; genus Epinephelus; species Epinephelus moara. Next base: position 25,219,120 of record NC_065518.1, on the reverse strand, counting down.
CGATATTTGAAAAAACTATCTACCTGTGAACACTGTACAATAATTGTTTTTCCTCACAATTTTGTTATCTGCTAAAGCCTTGAAATGCCAAAATTTTACTTGCTTTTTAAATGTAGTCACACAGAGAACTCCGAAATAAAGCCAGACACTTCAGTTTAAACCTGAATGAGGAATTCAATATGACCCAGTTTAGCCAGCTATAAAGGAAGCTATATGAGGGCATAACACACACACACACACACACACACACACACACAGAGTCCATCTCTTAACTTGCAAAAAAGAAGTTGGTAAAAACTTACAGAGGTCTCAACAACTCAACTCTTCGTGTACAGCGTTTCTGTTTTCTGTAGGTCAAACAGAAACGCTGATGTGACAAGTCTCCTGTCCATTAGCGGCCTTGTCTGCTCCCATCTCGTCAACCACCACTGTCATTCACTGGATTCGAGTCTTTCCTTTAATGCAGTAGCTGCTCCTTATACAGCAAGTTAATGTATATCTGGGATTTTTGAAGTGTGACCCTGAGGGCGATTATTGCTTTACATCAGAGAGTGTTTTTCATTCAGGATATATGTGTTTATTCCACTGTAAAAAATCTCTTACCCATAAGCATACTATTCAGTGATTGTGCTGTGGATAAAGTGAGCGTTAATTGATAAAGACATAAAGAAGCAAGCATAGATAAAAACATTTTCTCTCGCCTCTCACTCACTCAGCACATGTCCATTTAAATAATGGCACATGCTTTTAGATCATTTTATTTAACTCCACTGTAAAGCAGCATTTTCTGATATCTTTTTATGACATTAACGATGTCTAGACGTGTCTGTCAGCGAGGCATTTAGGACGGCTAACAAAGCTTCAGCTGTCATTTTTTCTCTTAATGGCTGTCCAAAATGTCACATTTTTTGTGTTTGGCAACCTAGACTGCACAGTAGCATGCCTGCTGACAAAAGATCACTCAGTAAAAGAACAGTCACCTCACAGCAACCCCCCCAAAAAAACAAAAAACTGTCATCTCCTTGTTCCGGTGTCCGTCAAAATGTCTTTGAGGTTGACATGAAGACAAAATGTAGTAAGAGTTCCTGTACTGAAGCTCTGACAGTTTGTTGTTACACCTCTGAAAAGGGCATTCTATGACATTACATGTCTTTTCACAAGTGTCAAATCCAAATAATGACAGTCACAGCCCCAAATGTCTTTATTCATGTCATACCAATCAGCATGTGTAGAATGGTAACTTCTTTTTTTAACCATGCTAGCAGCTCGGATCTGTGAATGGAAACTATATGATGGATTGTCAAGAAATTTTGTGCAGATATTCCTGATCCCAAGAGGATAAATTCTAAGGATTTAAAGGGAAACTTGTATTTTTTTTAACCTAGACCATAGTTTCTCATGTTTTTGTGTCTTAGTGACTGATGGGAACAACAGCTTTTGAACTTGGTCCAGTGCGGAGTGAGAGCGGTACAGCTGGCAGTTGCAAAATGGCCTGCAATGTAATTCTTTGGGGCAATCGCACACAGTCAATGTACATCCACGAAAAGTGCTTGTTTTTGCCACTGACAGGCTCATATTGTTATTATACATGTCTGACAACATTATGGAAAGGACCCTACAAGAAATAAAATGTTGTCTTTACCTTCAATCCGGTCTGTTTGTTGTTGTGTCTGGCTCAAAAGAGAAGAGTTGAGTTGTTGCAGAAAGTCATTAACAAACAGACCGGATCAGGTGAAAGGTAAAAAGAAAAACGTTTTATTTCTCTGCGGTTCCTTTCCATAATATTGTCAGACACTTCATCAGAGTCTGAAACCTTTTGCTTTATTCGGTCTGTTTGTTAATGTCTTCCTGCAACAACTCAATTTGCGAGACTTCAGAAAGAGTCTTTCTTTTTAGTTGGACACAATAACAAACAGACCAGGTAAAGGGTAAAGACAACATTTTATTTCAGTGTAGGGTCCTTTCCATAAAGTTGACAGACACCTGTTATAATTTGAGCCCGCGAGTGGCAATAACAAACACTTTTAGTGGACGCACATTGACAGTGAGCGATTGCCTTGAGGGCTTACATTGCAACCCATTTTGCAACAGCCAGCTGCAGGGCTCTTACTCTATACTGGAACGGTTTTAATTTTACACCTGTAGTTCAGTACACCTGGTCTGACCAGGGGGAAAAACCATGACGTTCTACTGGCTGACAAGTAACTTGTTGATTGGACAGTTTTGGCATTTGTCATCCTGCATCATTGGTGCATCCTCAGGACCCACATGGGGACATCTAAGTCTAATGACTGACAGTTGTTAATGCACCAGGACTTTGATGCATGTTTATATTTTTGTTATTTGGTGTGACAAAGAGCTCAAAGAGAAATAACTAATTATAAGCATTATAAGGAGGCTGTTTCTAGACTGCAAATCGATCTCATGTTATGAATAATGACAAAGATAGAGACAGGATAAAAAGAAGGCCTCTTGTACAGTCATGACTCGGGGCTTAACTGTGACAAAGTACGTGGAGTCAGGTACAATAATGGCAGTTGTAACAACTTTTTAATCAGGGAAAATACCCTCGCCGATGTGCATATGTCTTATGAGATCGTAGACAGATTTCACAATCAGCAAATGAATTGAATATTGGTGTAGCTGTTGCTAAAATCACATCTGCCATCATAAATTCCTGTGGTTGGTTTGCTTTCTTTCACCCCACTAATGAACTGCACCAGAGTCCGTTCAGAAACGGAATGAGACCCACCTTTTTGAGCAGTCTCAGTTCGGTTGTTAAGTCCACTGCAGGGTTTGATTGACAGCTTTCACACCAGACATAACGAACCATACTAACCACGCAAACTGACCTGAGTTCATTATAATCAAACCAAGCAGGTTAGGTGTCAAAGCGCCCTTAGGGACAAAAACATGAGAATATATTCAGTCCAGGTTGAAAAATACCAAAGTTTTCTTGTAGCACCACTAGTGTGTCAGAGTTTTTACTTACCCAGTGATATAGCTCAATGTCGACTGAATGAATCGGCTCAAAATGTAGCACAGATGTGATAATTGTTTTGATAATTAGTCTCTCTTAATGGTGACTTGTAAGCCTGTTTGGGCTGGGCGTGTTATGTATGCATGACACAATAATAAAATCAAATCAGCAACACCACAGAGCTTTAGACAGTCTCTCCCGAAAGGCATTTATAGTGTTGCACTTGTTTGTAGCTTGATAGAAAAGTTCAAACCTTGCGTACTGTCTCACCTCTGTTGAGCAGCTCAGGGGCTGAACTGGGCACTGCTGTGGGAACAAATAGCTTGTATGCTCAGTCGGCTTATTCCGAAAAGCCTAAGTTAAGGTTTGAGAAACGAAAAGTAATGTTAAAGATAACTAACACTGTGAAGTTGAATGTTTCTGCTCAGGGTTTGTTGTTGAAGTCCTTCTGTGTTGTCAGTCATCTTAAGATAAAAAATGACCTCTAAAAATCCATGTTCTCATCTAATGATAATGGAGCAGGAGGAAGGGAACATGCAGTCCGACATTATAAAACAGTTTTGAAGTTCTCGGCTTTTATTTACTTTATTTTTTGATTTGCCTGGCGGGGGGCAGCTATGCCTAGGTACATTTGGTCGATCCTTAAATCAATTTCTGTTTTCATGTACCTGAATCGAGTCTGTATTTTTTGTTGTTGGCCATTTTTGAAATTGAATTCTCAAAAGCCATTCTGCTCCCTCTCTTTTGTCTCTGTGTATTCCCTGTTTTCTGCTGTGAAAATGGAAACCCATCTCTAACTCTCATCCCTCCCTCTCTTTCTTGTAATAGGCTCATCTCTCCTTCTCTGTCTCTGCTCCCTCTATCTTTCGTGAGTCTGAATAAAGCAGCTAATGGTGCATGGAAATGGTGGCACCACAGTCACGCCTATAGACAGACTCTTTCTCTGTTATGTGTTGCAGTATGTAAGTGAAAATACACATTTACAAGGATGAGAGGAAGTCGTTCTTTCACCCATCTCATCAATTTATTGTATGGCAATGTAAGAGCTTAATGACAAACATGAACTGCAAAAAAATACGAAAGGCTATTATTATACAACAACCTGCTGTTTGTGTTTTTTCTTTATTTTTGTGAAATATGTGATAACTTAGTTCTGGTTTAGTTAGTTTCTCATCGGACGTTTCAGTTTCTCTTTACAGTATTACAATGTATTAATGATTTGAGGGCAAGCTACCGCTGATGATGAATGTGATGATGATGATGTTGTCTCTTACCTGTGCTCAGGTGTACATCCGTATCCTGGACAATGAGTGGAATGTGTACAGGCGCTACACCGAGTTCAGGGAGCTCCACAACCACCTGAGGACCCAGTTTCCACAGGTGGACGCCTTCAACTTTCCACCTAAGAAAGCCATAGGGAACAAGGTGAGCTGCAAGTAACCATGTCCTGTTTGTCTGACAGACTGTTGGCCTTTCTCTGTCAAACACTCCTGTAGAGCAGTCACACATAAAGAATATTGTTTGAGCCCCCTTTGATAATTAGGGAGTGAAACAATGGATCCTTCATTTCCTTGATCCATGAGGTAGACACAAGCAGAATCATTGTATCTACTCAACTGTGGACTTTGTTATAGATCAAATAAGCTGTAGCGAGCTAATTGAGCTAATATTAGCTGTGGGAGTCGAGTAGGAGGTATAGCTGCCACTGTTGCAGCTACGTGACCCGCCCACCAGTTACATGACTCACCCACCATCATTCTACAATCAGCTCCTGCTGCTTGGTCCTGAAGCATAAGCCCTCAAGAAAATGCTACAGCAAGATAGCATTTAGCAGTATCAGGTTAAAAGAGAGGCGGTTAACGTTAGGGGTAAGGCTTATATCTTGTTACTTACATGGTGAGTCACATCTTCATGTATGATGAATGAAGTAAATGAATAAGGTGGATTATTGCGACATTGGGCCTCATATTTATTCAGTAATTCCCATTGTGGCAGGTTTCAAATGGCTGCCATGTTGGTGGGTTTGCTGCCTGTGGGCGTGGTTTGTAGGGGCATGTCATGTAGGCGTCAAACAGAATGTGACTGCAGGTATACATGTCTTGAGATGATTTTGTGCTAAAAGACTGAGGCAAAAAAGTCAATGAGGAAATGACCCTACTTTACACTTGATTTATTACCACAGTTTACATTTTGCTGGTGAGTTTCTGGTCTTAATCACTAGTTTCAAGTCTTCTCCAAAACAGCATGATGGTATGGTCCCATTTAGAATCAAGTAGACAATAAAGCAGGGTATGCTTTTGGGCGTGGCTACTTTGTGATTGACAGGTTACCATCACTGCTACCTGTCAGTCAGGATAGAGGCATAGATATGCACATCCAAAGCACTGTACACATTTAAATAGCTATGAACTTATTTTTGGTTGTTGCTAGTGTTTTCGTTTGAGAGCTTTGACCCTTTTTTTTTTCAGTTCATGAAAGTTAATTGTAATGTTTTGGTCACCCTTAACCGAATTGTTAAGCATTCAGTTGTACTAAAAGACAATCTAAGGAGACTGCTGCATCTTTTTTTTTTTTTTTTTTTTTTGTTTAGTACATTTTGTTGTTCTAGCCAAAATTAGCTTTCTTAGTAGCAACTTTGTATGGTATAGCCAGGAGCCAGGTGCAGTCAGGTCGGCGTATAAGTTGGGGTGCATAGAGACCTTGGGTTCTCAGTCAGATCAACTCTACGCTCCTCCACAGCTCCACCCTCTCGTCCAAATACAGTCAATTCTGGCTCCCCAAAAACAAGATGGCAATGACCAAAATGCAAGGCTTCACAATGGTAGTCCACAAACCAATGGGTGACATCATGGTGGCTATGTCCCCTTCTTTTATACGGTCTATGTGATTAACAGTGTTCACACTTTTGCTCTTGTGATTTTGGTTTTGGATTTGCCAAAAAAGACACCACCTTTCAGTCCCCACGTGCACCGGTTTGGCATGTGGACAAATCCAAAGCTTCACAGACTTGCTGTGCCGAGTTATGGTTGTGAAGCTTTTCCTGAAGGGGATGGCTTTGGTTTACGTTGTTTGAACCCTTTTCATCCCATAAAAGACCCTCTCCTCACATGACTTTCACCAGTTATTATAAAAATGTATATCAGCCTGTAGAGAAGGTAAACCCTCTTGGTCAGATGGGTATAACTACTGCGATTTCCCTGCTGGCACTCCATCACTCCTCCTCTACTTCAATCTTTTTTTGCTTTGCTGACACACACACACACACACACACACACACACACACACACACACACACACACACACAGCCTCACTTTTCATCTACAGGGGACAATCGCCGCTCCAGGCCCCCATGGCTCACTCACCTGTCTAGTTAGGAGAACTGCCATCTCTCTCTCTCCTCCTTCTCCTCACCCCTCTTCTCTCTCCATCCTTTCATCCTGTTCTCCTCTGTCTACCTCCAACCTTTGGGAGATAATTTGGTTCTGACCCCGATTCTCTGGCTGGTTGGATTTGACGCGGCCACAGCCCAAAGCTGTGGTCTGACTCTCCCACCTTCAAAGACACTGCGCTTTCACGGCTAGAAACTGGACTGAACGCTGATGTGCAGGGGCTGCAAATGTGAGAAGAGCTTCAGTGTGTATGTGTGTTTCTGTGGTGTGTGTGGTGGGTCTGTGTGGGTCTGTAAGACTGTGTGGGATCATGTGGAAGTGCAAGTGTCTATCAAAGGCCCAGCCAGTCTGTGTCATTGCGTCCGGGAAAGCTCTCTGAAAGCCCATTACACTGCAGGTTTGTGTGAATTATTGGTTTTCACCAGCTCCAGGAAGTCGGCCATCACTGCAGATAGCAGCTCTGGCTTTGTTGCTCTCTGACCACATTTTAAAGCAGGAGCACCACACGCTGCTGGAAAGTCCAACACAAACTGAACCCTTGTCTTACACTTCCTGTAAAGTCTTAACGGGTATATCTGAGCATCTTAAAACCAAACATTTTTTGTCCTGACCTTGCTTCACTTATGTGGAGGTGTACTCACGGTATCGTCAGAGCACCATGATGGCACTGTTGCATATGGTCAGAGGGGTTGCAGATTGGAAACCTCCTTTGAAACAGTGATTTTCAGGGCTTAATACATTACATCGATAACGTAATCCTTTTGAATAACTGGCAGGAATAGTAGAGTTTGTCAACCAGCCTTTTCCTCTCTGTTAATTTTATTTCCAGTTGCGCTCACTCAATATTTTCTTCTCATAATACACAAACATTAGATTTTTATTTGTGCTGTTCTCAATAAATTTTAATGTAATTTTCCTTTTATACCCAAATTACCTTTACCTCCGTTTGCCATCATGTTTTTGTGTTTCGAGTGCATTTTTATAAGCCTCCTGAGGTGTAATCCTCACCCACACAGTTTGTATTTGCGCTCTCTATTAACAGTTTATATTACTTTACAAATAAACTGTGCCTACAGTGATGATGTTCAAGTTAGGTTGCACTGTGGAGACCAGCTTCCCTGTTGATTCTTTTGTCTTTCAGTTTGATACTAAAACCTAAAATGATGGAGACAGAATCCAAAATCTTTCTCCCTTTTTTTGTTCCATCTTTAAGCAACCAGCGGCCCATTTCACAGAAGCCTTTTGCAAGCGCTGCCTACACACGTCACGTTTCATAATAGGTTGTTCTAAACAAAATTCTATCACATTTGGTGGGACCTTCAGGGCTCTCGCATGGGCCTCAAGCATGGTATTTGTTTTGTCATGTTGCAGAGCAGCTTGTGTGCTGAAAATCTGGTGAAACCAAGCTGCAAATCTTTCACTTTGAGCATACAGTACACTTCTATTGTACATGTAGTTGCCTCATATCAGCTATGTCTTGTTTATGTCTTTATTAGTCCCATATTCTTCAATTGTCTTCTAATGTTCATTCAGTCAGTTCATTCCTGTTAGGGGTCGCGGGGGGAGCTGATTCCAGCTGACATTGGGCGAGAGGCAGGGTACACCCTGGACAGGGCTGATACATAGAGACAGACAACCATTCACATACATTCACACTTCCTGCCAATTTAGAGTCACCAATTAGCCTAACCTGCATGTCTTTGGATTGCGAGAGGAAGCCGGAGTACCCAGAGAAAACCCCTAATGTGCAAGAACAGATTCAAGTCAGATTCCCTTCAAATCCAATGTGTACATGACAAAAAAAAGTCCACTCTGACAATCTGGATATAGTTATTCTGCCCTTCTTTGTTTAAGGATTTGCGTCACATTGCCACTGTCTCTTTAATTTCTATAAACAGATATCACATATGAATGTCGAATCTATAGGAAACTTGCCAAGGATTTGGGTATCGGGAGCTTTCTGGTCTGCATTTGTACTGCAGTCCATTTGTAGTCCAAGTAGTATTGATCAATCATGTTTAAGCAGGCTTTAAACAGTCTGTGTGGAGAGCAATAAAAGCGAAGTTCATTGGCTATCATCTGACAACAATTTAGCTTTTTATTAGCATTTTTTTAAATGTTTCTGCTTTCATATGCAGATATCTGTTTACAGACATTAGTAAACAATGACTGGTGCATGGAAAATAAAGTCTTGGCCCGGTTATTCGCTGGCTACACTGGAACTCTTGCCCTTGTTGGCCATTGCTCTGTAGGGCTGTCAAAATTTCTCAAAAATGACGTTCGAATATTCCTTCTAAAAATAACTCATAGGTTCGAACCATTCGAATATTTTTTTTCCCGCATTATGTCCACAAGAGGGCAAACTAATACAAGGAAACATACTTGTATATGAAACATAACTACCTGTAGGTATTTTTATTTCAACATAAACGTCTTTGAAAACATTTACATACCTACACATTAAAACACATAAAACAATTATCTATAACATTACGTTATAAACGACCGTGGACCTCTCGCTCGCCCCCCCCTCTCTGACCCGTGACCACACCGCCCGCGGAAGCACTGCGAATAGCCTCGAAGCACCGGACCGTGACCGGCTCGCGCCCTGCAGCAATCGTTTCAGCGTCTGGTCTATTTTCTGCGTGAGCCGCGAGCGAATGTGTCAAGCCGGGTGACGGAGACAACAGCTGGGAGCAGAACAGCTTGTCGACCAGCGTGGAGAAATGCGCGTCTGATGCCAACGCCCACTTGGAAAAGAGGACAGCTGCGGTGGTGTTTTTTTTTCTCTCTCCACAATCGAATATCAATTTTCACATTCGAAGGTCCATTTTTTTTTCAAATTCGAATTTAAATTCGAATTTAGAATATTCGTTGACAGCCCTATTGCTCTCAGAGACTAAATCGTCTGCAGGCCGATAGCTGATGGTTTCCGACATTGTAGTGTTCTCTACCAGAAACACGAGCCTCTACCCAACCCATTCACCAACCTGTTTTTCTGCACATTTTACAATTGCAGCTGCAAAAATAGTTAGAAAAAATTCCATTGTCACAAAAAGTTATATTTGATAGAAAACTGGTGAATTAGAAGCCGTACAAAGGGTGGCGGAAAAAGAATTTTAATTGACTAGTTTGTCATGAATGTAGTATTGTGAGGAATGCAGAAAAGAAATGACATGGTTGACCATGAGTTGCAGAAAAGTTAAGCGAGCAGCTTAATGTTTTGGCTGGCATTTTCATGGACAAAAAGAAATCACACATTTTTGCACAGAGGTTTGGTCCACCACAAACCTGTGCTCATATCAGAGTGAATTTCTCTCGAAGGTGAGGCTATCATAAGATCAACATTTTAAAAATTAATGTAACATCACCTATGCATGCTACAGCCTTTCAACTTTCAACAAAGATATTTATTACTCGGTTGAAAAGAGTCATTCATACACCACAAACTAGTGGATTTTATGAAGTCCTTCAAGCTGTAAAATTAATTAAATTTAATAATTTCCTCAAATCTCTAAAATGAGCTGCTATAGCAATAGAAGTTTTGGAGAAAGTTTGCCAACAAAAAACAGTGCTGAAGGCCTTAGGGCCAGACTGAAATGAAATGAGGGAGCAGGTGGAGGGCTTTATAGCTCAAAGATGTGACAAGTACCAGATTGGTGAAGTATGTGTGTGTAGGTTTAATGTGTAAATGTGCTTTCAAAACATGAATTTCTCAGTGAAAACTGAGACTGCACAGCATAAAAAAGCAGTGTGTGTGTGTGTGTGTGTGTGTGTGTGTGTGTGTTTGAGAGAGGGGAGCTGTATTGGCTGTGTGTGTAAAACACTGCTGTTCTCCCTGAAACTGTGGGTGTGTGTGTTTGTGCATGTGTGTGTGTGTGTGTGTACAGCTATGTTTTTATGCCTCAGAAGTGAGTCTCTGCAGCACGGAGTGTGTATTTTGTAAATTCAGGTGTGTTTATTGTGTGTGTGGTGTTCTTAGTAATCAGCAGGCCTGCCGTGCTGAGTTTCCCTGTTATTTCAATCCAGTCAGTGTTTGTTTCTGGCTCTCTAGGAGCACTTTGGAGTGTCGGCAGCAGCGAAGGCCTTCTTCTTCAGGTGAAGTGGGGGAGCGGTGCTGCTGTAGAGAGCAGGAGTGAAGCATGCCAAGATACTTTACTGAAACAGAAATGCTGAAATTTGAAGCAGGTCTGGGGATAGTGAATATTACTGATTTAAAATAATACTTATAGTGTCAAAAGCAACAATTAAAACACATAAAAAGAGCAGTATCCTTGTCCTCAGGACTGCTGCTGGCCATTTGGGTACAAAAGTGCAATTGCTTTGTTGTGCATGCGATTTAAGTTATGCCTACAATTACCATTTCTCATCAAAATGTGTATTCAGAGGCCTAATAGAAGAATGGACTTCCTTCCCCATAAAAAAATGGGCAAAGGTGGTGTTTTGGCTGTCACTTTTTCAAAAATTGAAGTTGCAACATATGATGTTACAGCACATATAGCATAATACCACCTCCAACTGTTGATCAGGAGGATAGTGTGGAACCAGCAGCAGGACTGTATGAGTCCTATGCTGTGTCTCAAATCGCGTACTTCTGTACTTACACTTAATATTTTGAGTGCATAAGTGCGTTCACACTGAGAAGTATGGAAAAATTCAGTGCACTGTGAGTACCTGGATGGTGCACTCAAAACGGTCAAGAAGTTGAGTGTGGAACTATGGACACTTCTCGCCCTCAATGGTCGCCATCTTGGATACGTAGCGGAAGGGGAGGGACCACTTTTCAAACTGGAAATGGTGGCCGAGGACAGTGCGACCGTGAACGTCACTGCATTGTACAAATACATGTGTTTTTTGCACTAAGCACCGCTATACTGTTGTCAGGTATAAGCCAGCAGTATGTTTGTTGGGTTAATTTAGCAGTCTGAAATGATTTGGTACCGCAAACAATAATGCAAATGCTAATGCTAGTTTGCTAACTAGCTCATTTGCGGTCGTCATTTCAGGTGACAGCACAACGGCCGTGTTTGGTTTGAGACAACACTACCCTGTCGAAATTCACGCGCTACGCCAATGAGTACATAGTGCATATAGTATAATACATGGAAGTGCACTAACGGAAGTACGCAATTTGTGACACACCACTTGTGTGTGAGTACAAGATACATGCAAAACACTTACTTAACTGGCGCTTTTATTCAAAACGACTTACAGAATGTACATTCAACCCCAAAGTGCAAGAATCATGCAAGTACATTAACCATCAAATGTGCTAATCTCCTTAAAATGCTACATCTAGAGACTATAGGAGATCATCCCAGTTGCCAGAGGAGAGTGTTGGCATTGTTTGTTTCTGAAAACCATGGATATGTTACATTTGTACGTTTCATACAAACCATATCAATGTTTGTAAAGTGACAGTTCTGAGCTGACTTTGGAAAGTAGAGGGGATGGTAGATAGCATGACACCTAGGTTAGACAGCTATTAAGCAGCAGACCACTGGGCATGTCGTGGGACCAACTAGTAAGCAGCAGACCACTGGGCATGTCGTGGGACCAACTAGACGAAACACTGGTGAAAGGAGGTTCCCACCTGATGACCTCAAGGACGTGTTAGTTATCACTGCTCATTGGTCTGTATAGTTCAGCCTTGCTATAATAGCTTATCATAGGGCTTAGGAGGTGATTCACTGAGTGCTGATCCTTTATTTAGAGCACAAATTTCTTGTGTTTCTTTGAACATCTATCCATCCATCCATTTTCGTAACCGCTTATCCTCTTGAGGGTTGTGGGGGGGCTGGAGCCTATCCCAGCTGACACCGGGCAAGAAGCATGGTACACTCTGGACATGTCACCAGAGCTGACACATAGAGAAAGACAACCATTCACTTACATTCACACCTACGGATAATTTAGAGTCATCAATTAACCTGCATGTCTTTGGACTGTGGGAGGAAGCTGGAGTACCCAGAGAAAACCCAAGCTGACACGGGGAGAACATACAAACTCTGCACAGAGGGGCTCCCTCCTGGGATCAAACCAGGAACCCTCTTGCTGTGAGGCGACAGTGCTAACCACCACACCACCGTGGTGCCCTGAAGAGAATCAGTGATAACAAATTTATTTACTTGCAGCTTTGGTTGACAGCTTCTCAAAACATGTATTTAAGGACAATGACAAAACCTCTGTCAATAAAAGGTGTTGCATCTTTCCCCCCAGTCCCTCTGTTTCTGTTTTTGTCTCTTTCTCTGTTCATGTGTATTTGAATTGTTTTCTTATCTTTGTCTCCCTGTTTTTGCTACAGACTGTCTTTTAGCCTCTGTCTTGCTTTCATCCATTACAAAGTGACACTTCCACTTCAGTTTTGCAAAATTCAAAGCTGATTTTGATACACACACACACACATACACATACACACACACACAGGGCCTCTCACTATTATGTGCGACTAATGATGGAGAAATGTTAATGTCAGGAATGATGTGAGAGGTAGAGACCTTCAAAAGCCTTTTAACAGCACCGTGAATATCTGCTCCGCTGCAGTTCACTTTGGAAAGGATGAAACATACAAACTGTCAGTGGAGATCAGGTAGTAGACGATATGTATGTACACACAACCCTCACTAACTGTATTACATGCCAAGGACACTCTCGGTTTCATCATCATTGCACACACACATACGCACTTTTCAAAATGATTGACAGCGTAGCAGGAAACTCAGCTGCTCTGTTATGGATTTAAGTCATTAGAAATCCTATGGAAAAACGTCACACACATACTTTTCACATGTAACAGGTACCTACATATACATATACACACTTTTATGAGATTATCTATGCTAACACTTAGCTGACTTCTCAGGCAGTATGCATGCCAGTGCCCTGTGATGGGACTGTTCAGCTAATCTCCTGCCTTGTGTGTTGTCAAGACTCGTCACTACAGGAAGGGAAGGTGAATCACAGAGGTGTAAACCAGATGTGGGCTTAACTCTCTGCATAGAACGTATGAATTTTAGCTTATATGAAGTAAAATTGTGTGCCAATGTCTGATTTGGTTGTAGAAGTATTTTTAAGCACATTATCAATGCTCTCAAACTTCTTCCAGTCAGGGACCCTTAGAACCTTCAGTGATTATTGCTGCTTTCCCATTTTTATATTGCAATGGTCCAAATATTTTAAGGGATGCACAAATTTATCGGCTGAACATTGGTATCAGTCGATATTTGCCTTGTTGACTGCCATCAGCCTATCTGTACATATGATGACATTAACCAGTGGCAGTGGTCGATGTTTTCCTGTTGTGTCACATCAGTTTTGCCCAGGCTACAAAGCAGGGCTTGAGACAAATGCCGACAAACTTAAATTAATGAGCAGGTACAAGAAGAGTACAGTGACTGTTTGGCAAATGGGCTCTGTGATCTCACTGTGGTGTCGAGGTGGCTAGTAGCAGCCGGCATCCCAGCCGGACGAACTGAAACCTTACCTGGAGCACCATCATGACAAAAGGAAGTAGTAAACACACTATCATTGTGTCAGAGGACACACCCTGTTGTTTTCTTAATAATGCTATGTTGTGAACAACGAATCTGTATTAAATTCAGCAGGAGAAGAGCTAGTTAATGTTAGCTCTGAGCAGCCAGTAGCTCAAACTGACTGCTGACAGAAGTTGCACCGAGTTACATTTTGATGTGTTGAAGGAGAAATTTGTTGATATTTTAATGGCAATTGTGAATGAATTATTTTATATATAGTAAAAAAGCATTTGAAGCAGCCAAAGATGTTTTTCATGTGAAAGGTTATATTAAAGGTTGTTTGATGGATTTGTATGATTGAATTTGTGCTTATTCAAAGATAGTGTAATGAAGGACTTTAAATCAGTAATGTTCTATAGTGTAGATTTAGTTTCCCTGGCACAAAAGGGGAATAAATAACAACAAAAACCAAATAAACAACGATATAAAATTTCAAAATCGTTGCATGCCTAAATATTTTTTTAAAGAAACTTTGCCTTATTTTTCAGAATGTTTTCATTGTAGGAAGCAGTGCAGTGTAGTAAATACAAAATATGATGAGTTTGTGTCAATGCGTACCAGGATTTCTTGTTACTTTACCATCTGCCCATTGCTTTGATATTTTAGTGACTGTATTCATCTGTCGTTTACTTGCCTGCCATTGCCAAGCCAAGCTGCAGTAAAGTTTATGACATGACTTTAAAAACTACTCTTCCCGGGTCGACCTCTAGCTCAATAGGGAGGGTGTGCACCCCACGTAGGCTGAGTCCTTTCAAGCGGCCCGGAATGTATTCCAACCTGCAGCACGGTCATCCCCATTCTCACTCCCCGTTTCCTGTCTCTCTCCAGCTGTCCTCAGATAAAGGCAAGAAAAGAATGATCTTTGAAAAACAAGTACTCGTTCCTAAATTCAGCTGAAGCAAAGAATTGGAGTGGAGAACCATTTCCTTTAACTTGTCCATGTTTATCCTGCTACTGTTTGAGTTTACCTTGACACCTTATTATAGCCAGTTTGGAATCAGCCAAATTTTACACCAAGCTAAGAGTTTTTTCCCCCCATAAGATTGGATCCCCTTTCTATATAGGAATCCAGGTTGTAGGTGAAAGGAGATAAGCCGCCATACTGTAGTGGCACCTCTCTTGTAAACCTGCATTTAACACTAATCCATGTAAAGGATTTAAATTTTTAAGCACACACAAGAAATGTGTCCAAGAGATTACGTTGAAGCAGTTAAATGTTGAAACTATCATCAAATGCCATTAAAATAATTTTTAAATCTGCAGTAGTTAAACTTTGCAATAAAATGTTGTCCAGTTTTAACATATGGCTGGGTGACTTTCCTGAGCTGTGCTGCTTTATGAGCAAACTAAGACTTTGGGGGAAAAAGGAAAGTAAAAGCCACAAATTGGTCCACGAAATCAATTTTACTTTCATAAGTCTCCATTAAACCCTCATGTTTTGCTCGCATTCTGAGTGGAGTGCCACTGAAGGACTGACTCTGGGCTGATAAAGTCCAAGGGATCTGCCTACACGGAGCCAACGGTGAGCTGCTACCCCACACATCTCTTCATAGCTAGATGAACTGGTGCATTTCTTACAATGCAAGAAATCATGGAGTTCAATGATCTAAATCATAAGATAGCAACTCCTGCTGCATTTAATTAGCTTCTCCACACAGCACTTTCACATCCAGACCGTGGAGGTCGAACAGAAGCAGTACATTAGTGATATTTTGTCCCAAAATCTGAACCGTAATAACCAATTTCAGGCTAGTGCTTTATTCAGACTGAGTAACTTCGACATTCACATAGACGACCTTCATCTGTTGGAGGGGGCGACTGCTGCTCATGAACAAATCTGCCTCCACTGTCAGTGTAACTCTGTTTCAGGTGGTAACATGATTAATGTGTCTTTTTTTTTTTTAGGCACAGAAGTTTTTCATTCCAAAGTTAACTCTTTAAAGCATTTTTAGTATAATTCTCACAACTTTCATAAATACCTCAATTTCCCCTTGAACAGTGAAGCGAAATAATGTGAAAACCTGTGATTGCATTTTGGAGAAAAGCTTCATTACATTTTTAATATGTGCGACTCCAGGCTGAATTATGGCAAGTGAAGTTTGAAATTGCGCAGTTGACAGTAGTGAGACATAAGTGGTATATGTGTTGACATGTGGACTTGAGCCCTGTCCATGGGATACTTTAAAATAGCGGGTTTGTTTAGTCCTTCTAAGTTAAGCTCGTTATCAGCCCATCTAATAGCCATTATTATGTTAGCAGTTTTGTTAGGTTAGGTTTCAGTTTCACCTTCATTTGGTTTAGCCACCATCATCATCATAACTTTGTGGTAAGGCTTAGGAAAAGATTGTGGCCTTGGAACATTGAAATATTGACTTTCCCCTCAGGGGGATTAATAAAGTATATATTAAAAAAAAATACATGATAAAATTATATTTTACGTCAACATTGACTTTTGTATGTCACTAAACTGCTTTCTTAATTACGTTGTTGTGACAGAGTAATCACTGCCTGTATTAGAGATGATGTTTCTTTCAGGCAAAACACTACATTCGTGTACCATTTAGGCTTCACTGGGAGGTGGTTTGGTAATGTGTAGGGTGTACAAAGTGCAGGGCCTTGACACCAGAACCTCGGGTTTGTGTCTTAGGTTAAGGCAATAAAAACACTTCACTTAAGGTGATGGAAAGATTGTAATTTTGGTTAAATGTTAATTTAAAAAAAAGGTAATAAAAAAATGCTCTAGTTGCTGTAGAAGAAAAAACTGACATATGTTGTCAGTGTTGTTCAGTATCGACATTTTGGTGACTTGCAAGGTAAGATAATAAGTGATATTTCCTCATTATCTGAATTAAAAAATTGGCTCTGTATTATCTTTCCTTCCTTCAAAGTAATTGTATATAAACAGAATTTTTAGGGGTCAGCTGAGGTGAAAGTCCTGTGTTTGCTTGACCCATCCTTCCACCCCAACTTCATCCCTACATGGACTTTGTTGCTCATTTTATTGTGTCACCTGACTTCTTCTTTTGCTCCAGCCATACTTTCAATGGCCACTAGAGGTCGCTTCCTTAAACATAAACATAACTAATAATAGCCTTCTGAACCTGAATAGTAGCGCTAGCAGGTCCCTTCTAACTCGTGTGTAAGGGCGATAACCACTGATAACGCCCACTCTGTCAAGGCATAAGTTGGTGTAGATTGACTCTTTCTGTACACTCACCTTTATGACTTTTAGGCATGTCTGAGAGATCATGCATGTGTGCGTGTGTGTAACAGAACTCCTCATTAACATTGCTGACTGTGGTTCTTGTTGACGAGACACCTTCAGCTAAGTGGCAACCATGTAAACACTGTTGAGGGAATCATCATTTGGATTCATTTCATTTAGAAATTGGCTAATGTCACATCAGCCAGTGGCAGAGTTGACCCCTGACAGCGGGAGCCGCGGCCCCGCGAGGCCTCATGGTCATCAAGACTTTGCCTCTTTGACTCATTTGTGCATCTGTGTCTCTCCGTCCTGCTAATGAGCTAACAAGACTCTCCCTCTCTGTGTCTCCAAGCGCTTCAGGCCAGACTGTCCAGCTGCGTGACCTAACAATACAGATGATGTTACACACACACAAACACACAGTTACAGAGGCACACACACACACACATGCACAGCCTGTGACAGCTCTTAACCAGCTGATTTGTCAGGGGCCTGGCCATGCATACAGGCTAAATGTTCCCAAGTCGCGCCTGTCAAATCCCTCCTGATGCTAACACTGAGGCAGAAGGGGGGCAGAATGATTACATCAAAGACACGTTGTTGTCAGACCCCAGAGTCCAGCTGTCAGCTTTTCTTACTGGCCGCACCTCATCCAGATTTGATGACTTGTGTCGAAATGCGTTTGCTATTCTTTTTTCTTTTTTTTTCTTTTTTTTGTTCTCATCCCTCAATATCAATTTCTCTCATTTGCCCACTTGCATCACTGTCTCCTCTCCTGCTCACTTAAGTCACTCATCCGCCTTAGGCTTCAATACAAATCGCTTCATTTTTTGGTTTTTATCTCTCTCCCTTTTTTCTTTCAAGGCCACGAATGGAGAGACGACGTGGTTTTCTTTTCCCAGGAGCTGCAGATTAAAAGAAAGGCACAATGTAAAAGAATCTTTTAGGTGAACGTTGATTCTTCTACAGGCGAAGCCACTCTCAATCACCACGTCCATGTTCAGTGAGCAGTCGTATAAGACTGTGTAGAAGACTGTGCAGAAGTTTTGACCTCAACAATTGCATACTAATACAATTTGTCTGCAACATTTGCATATTATCTTCCTGCCCAAGCCACTAAGCTGCATTGTTGTGGTCTTGCTTGGTAGCAGCAGGGCCATGTGCTTTGTGCTAGTGACCGGAGAGAGAGTCTTGTTTTTAAAAGTCTGTCTGTGTTCAGCATCTCTGTAATTTAGTTTCACTCCTAGCGTCTGTGCTGTTTGCTGTCGGCAGTTAAGTTACAGCTGACGCAAACCCAACGTTTCTTGCTGCTGCTTCACATTTAAATCGTTCCACCACCAAACCAAGAGGCTTTAATTGTGAAGCAGCTATCGGAAATGTAATATGTTTATCATTTTGCTCAGTGCAAGTTTCCCACCAGTATTAAAATGGCCACTGGAGACCAGACTAGTGTCACTGAATCTGACTGTTCATTTTAGGCTCTGATTTTGCTTTCAGTCTATGTTAATCCCACAGTTTATGAAGATGTGCATGCAGCTTTACATTGGTATGCAAAGAGGGTCCTGCTTGCAGCCTGTAAGGTGATGAGTATTTTTAAAGCAAAAGTTCCACATTTAGGAAAATTTGCTTATTTGCCTTCTGGCAGAGAGTTAGATGAGAAGATCAATACCTCTCTCATATCTTTCAGTTAAATCCAAGGCTACAGCCAGCAGCCAGTTAGCTTAGCTTGTAACAAAGGGCATATCAGCTTGGCTCTGTCCTGGAGCTCACTAATTACCACACTATATGTGGTTTGTTTAATCCATACAAAAACTGGAGTGTTAAAATGACAAGTTTACTGCTTTACAGGGTGTTGTGTGGCAAACTATTTCAAGGCTTCCTGGAGCCTCAGATAGTTGCCTGGCAATGGCCTCAGCAAAGAAATACACCTCTTTAACATACTTTTGTGTAAATAAACAGTAGTATGACATTTCTGGGTGGTACCGAGCCGCAATTACCGCATAACTGCCCGAAAGCCTCCCTGCCAGCTGGAGGTGCGTTACCATGGTAACTTGTGCCGCACAGTCAATTAAATGTGAAATCTTCTATAAATACATTTAAATTGAAGCGTCATTGAGGTTAGAGAGCTGCCATGGTCACTGTCCACCATTGTCTGTTATGAATGTTGTCGTCTACCACATTGCATTGTGGGATATGCTGTGGATGTTGGTGTAGTGTCCAATGATAGCATACTGTAACTTTTCACTGGAAATAGTATGCAATTCATGTACTATTAGTTTCATATTAAAGTTTCGGATAAGGGCGTAGGGTTTGTTTGAACATTGGGGTGGACCTGTATGAAAGTGGAGGTTTGGGGGTCCTCCAACAGAAAATTTAAAGCATCAAAAACCTAATTTCCTGCATTCTGGCCAACTATTATGCACCAATTTGTACCTCTTTTGCATCAATTACTGGTGTGTATGTATTTAATTTTGTCAAAACAAAAGTCCTCCGCTACTAAGGAAAGTCAAAGCTATTTGGGAGGGACAAATGTACATGTACTAAATACTGAGAGGGTTGTGTCCCCTGCGTCCACTTCCAAAGTCTGCACCTATTGTTTCAGACATACTAAACAATCTCCCATACTGTTTAAGCGTAATAAAAAGCATGATAGTATGGAAACTCAGATGCAGCCATAGTTGCTAGTCTTTGTTGATACTGGGATTGCGGATCGTTTCGATCCCCAGCAGGCTGGAACTTGTGGTCAAACATAATTATCATATCATCGTTCATGTTAAATTGCATGCCTTTCTGATGTTTGGTTCACTTGATCATCACCATCAGCCGATCATATGCTTTATTCATTATTAATAATATAATATTGAAGTCTAATACATAGAAACGCTTACTTAAACAGGATGACATTTACACAGGGGAGTAGAGGCAAGATGGTAACAATGATTAAAATCAACAATTGAGGCTTTCTTAAATACTAGATATTTGTTTCAGTGCAAGAAAACGTATTGGCTTTAGATGATTGTAATTACAGTAGCATTACATTAGAGTCCCTTAAGGTAATCATAGCAGAAAAAATGGCACATGCACAACCACCACTTGCCCTCGGCAGTCGCCCCATCTGCACATACAGTGCAAGAGAGGAGTGCCAAGGCTGCCCTGATTAATTAATCAGAAACAAAGTGAATTATTAATCAGTCTTAGTGTGTTGTATTCACATATTATGCAATATACATGTTTTACGCTTTTAATTATGACAAGAAGACATTGTGGAGGTCTTGTATGAGCATTCCTGAATTGCCTGTGATGTTTTATGCATGGCCTGGACCCGTGGTTTGGTATGTGTTTAGAGAACAGCCTGTTCAGCCTCGCTGTGGTCCGGTGTGGGCTGACTTGGTGGAAAAGTGTTGACCTTGTTTTGTTGCCAGCGTGTACCAACGCTGTCCACTCTCATTTAATTCAAGTGTACTGCAGGTTCAAATCAGCGCTCAGGTTGATGTTCCCGTTTAAAGTGGCAAGCTGGGAGGTGCTTTTTAATTTCTATTTTGACTGCATATGTTAAGCTAAGAAACTTTTTGTTTCCCGTAAATATACCAGGCACCAAGGTAGCGATTCACATAGAAAATCCTTAAATTTGTTCACAGTCTGCTCCTTATAAGTATCTGAATTGCCAAGACGGCAGCTTATTATGCAACCAGCGAATCTGGCCTGGGACTTCCATTACACGGCATCCCTACATCCCTCCTGCCTCCCCCACTGTAAAGAAGTAAAACCAAAAAGAATATGCATCACTGTAAACACTCCCATTTTTTATCTCCAGAATTTCAAGCAGGATCGAAGTCTTGGTCAAAAGCATTGATTTTCTGTTGGGAGAAAAAAAAAGTGGTTGATACCGGAGGGTGTAGTTACTTTTCACTTCTGAAAGTGTTTTTTGTTGCCAGGCAACATTTAGTTCTTCAGACATGCTATTTGGAGGGTTTTTTTTTTCATCCCCCAGAACTGAAAGGCGTAAACCTGGCAGCAAATTCACTGAGCAGTTGTGGAGAACCCGACGCATATGTGACTACGCTTTTCTTCCATTGACTTCTCCCCTCTCCTGCTTATCTTCTCTCGCTGGAACGTGACATTTCACTGTGGTGTGTATATACATATATATATATATATATGTGTGTGTGTGTGTGTGTGTGTATTTGTGCCTTTCCATGTATATATACATCCACTTTATCTCTCTGTCATTACATGTCCATTTTATGATCCCCTATCACCCACACCCCATATGCTGCTGATAAGCATGCATATAGAAATGTCTTATCTTGCAACCAGAATTCATGACATGCATGACAACTAGAGGTGAAGGCAGAAGGAATGGACAGAAGTCTATAAACCATCTATATTCCCCTGCAAAGACAGACTATAAACTACTACTATACTACTACTACTAAAAAACAAGTTCAACCATAAAACCCACATCATACCTAAAAAATACAGACGCTTCACTCTGCCTTTGAATAATCTTCACAAAACCTGATGGAAAAAGCTGATGGGATCCAACTTTTCGTTTTTACTTCTTTGTATTACAAAAATAAACATATTGTTTTATTGTGTACATCCCATAGAGTGCTGCAGGAATGAGTCCTAATACCCGGAAATCAGTTAGGATTATTGTACTTCCAGTTAAATATGGTTTACAGAAAATGTCGTCCCTTTAGCGCTCTATAGCTTAGGCTACATAGGATTTAAATGTATTTCTCTTTTGCTACGTGGCTGTCTGTCTTTCTACCTTTAATATTTATTGTAAATATCAATAAATTAACTAAATTTACAGGTAAATATATTTAAATATATTATTTAAAGGTAGCTAACTACACCATATTGCATACATTCACAAAAGCTAGGAAAGCAGCTGAGATGCGCTGAGCTAGTCACCCTTAGCAGCCTTAGCAGGTGTTTTTGTTTTCCTTTTTTATTAACTGTTGTGATTAGATTGAGCCTTCTTACTGCCTCATTTAGTAATGTGGTATTGCTGACATAATGAACTAAGGTGCCAGCTCAACAAAATTGAATATTTTTCATTTACAGACAGGGCAAAAATAAATACGTTAGCTTTAGCATTAGCTAAGGCACGCTGTTGCTATAGATATATATACATAGATGCCGCACCCTGTCTTGTGGGATGCGTCAATACCACCGCCATCTTGCCTAGGTGCTCTGACCGGTTCAGACCTGTGCCAGACTCGGCAAAAATGCCACATTTTTGCTCTGCATTTGGGTGTACGAACGAAAGAAGTGTTAAAACCAAGCAGAAGGGAATAACATTCCACAGGTAAGAAGTTGTTTTACAATATTTTACTGTTACGAACATGTTTAATGAGATATATATCTCAAAAACTGATCCTTCTTTTAAGCTAATCAAGTAAAGTAACTGTCCTGATCTGGTCCTAATGCCAAATTAAGCTAACGCTATGTCACACAACTTAAAGAAAAAAGGTTAACATTTATATAATATTACTTATAAAATTATGATGCTTTGTCAAACAGCTATGTCGGTGTATGTGTTATTCCAAATTGTCAACTATCTGTTTCATGGCACCAACGTGACATAACGCAGTATAACGTTAGTAGTTAACTTGTGGCCTGAATTGTAACTACAAATTATGTGGAACTGCGTTTTTCTGACACACTTATTTTGTGTGTAGTTTCCCAAAAAACACAGATAGGAGACGGGCATGGGTAGCAGCAGTGAGGAGAAAGGACTTTGTCCCGAGTGACTCCTCAGTCATCTGCAGCTGTCACTTCAGACCTGAGGACTTCGACAGGACTGGGCAGACTCCTAAAAATAATACTAGCTACTGTACACTGTATTTTTTGTAAATATGACCTAATAATGTAAACAGTTCTGTGTCCAGGCTCCCATGAGCACTGTGGTGTTATACATATGAGATTAAAGCAAAATTTTGTGTAAACATGCAGCTCTAAGTCATTTATTTTCACTTGTACAAAACCAACATTTGTTAATCAGAATCTACACTGCAGCTCGGCACAACCCTGCTGATACACTATTTTTTGCACATTGTGTGAAATGTGAATAAACATTTATAGTCAAAATTAATAATTAAATGACATCATGGTGGGCATTGTACATCTAGTAAGAAAAAAGAATATTTATTACATGGGGAAAGTTTAGTTTAAATGTGTTGTAGAACTATTACTGTTACTTTATCTACATGAGATCAAATATTTTGGTATGAACAACTGCATTTTTTATTTAACCAAGTATCCTGTATCATAACTACATGTCTGACAATTGTAACAAACCAAACCGCATTAAAAATCGGTTGAGAATTCAGCGAGTAATGATGATTTTAATCATAAATAATCTCCTGCCTCAATAGACACACATGCATTAGGCAGCGTGGCTCCACCTGGGCAAGATGGCGGCCGCGTTGACGTATCGCTCCAATGAGGAGCACCGTTGAATGCGGCATCTACGTGTATATATCTATGCGCTGTTGCTATCTCTCTAGCTAGCTTTCCCTTCGTTGAGCCCTCTTGGTGTAACTGTCTAGTCTGGGGTTTTTTCTGTTTAACTTGTCTTTTAGCCACTGGAGCTTTAAAAATCTTTTTGACATTTCTTTTTATATGGCATAAAATTTATAGTAAAACAAATGTTTACATTTTTTTGACTGAATATGTAGTTAACTGCCTTTATAGAGCTTCCCATATCTTCCTATACTGGTAAAACAGGATGTGTGGGATTTATGGAGCTCCTTTAGAGGACAGAAATAGGCCTCGCTCACCTTCATGTTTATTATGTGCCAGTACATGTCCCTTCCCATATGATGAATAATAATAGACTGATTAGGCTTCCTGTCATATCAGTATAGCGTTGTGGAAAGGAGGAGAGGGAGGGAGAGGGGCTGGGAAGGAGCAGTGTTGAGATAGCTTGATATAAGCAGACAGATGTAAGAGGACAGAATCAGCCTTGTACCTGCATCAGTATGCCACAGTAGTTTCTGCTCTGCCCTCTCGTTCCTCTCTGCAAACATGAGACAGCACCTGGCCTCTTCAGCCCTCCTCTCTGTCTCCACAAGAGGATGAATCTGTCATGATGTCCATTAGTGTTATTACCACTCTGACATCCATGAAAGCAGTCGGGGTGTCCCTTATTGTGTTGACATAGCATGAAACCCACGCTGGCACGCACAGCCTAATCTGACACATCAGATTTACCCACTCCTACTGCTGCCTGTTTCACCCTGCACGCGGCAGAGTTTAGTTATACACTCCTACTCCCCTAAATTCACACACTTATCTACTACTTGGGGCAACACTGAACCACTTATGGACTCCCCCATTTTGAAAGTTCTCTCTGGCCATTACACTGCACATCATCTACCAAATTTTGGTAGGTTCCCAGTAGAAAAATGGAAATACACTGTGCCATGAATAAGCAGCGAAAGGCAGCTAAGGTGCCTCTGGAAATTCAGTATGCATTTATGGAAATATTGAAATTATTCTCACCAAATGTACCATCTGTTGTTACACACAGATTTATTTAGATAAGCAATGATCCATGCACAGTTGTTGACTCGTAGTTAAAATATTCACAGTTGTCTATAATTTGTTTTTGTGATGAATGAGGTTGCTTGCACTTACGTTTGGTTAAGTTTATGTGTGCCACTGCCACAGTGGTCTGCTTACAACTCTCAGAGAGTTGGGGATATTTCTTTCTTGAATCACAGCAATTAAATTGAACCAAAACAGTCATAAGTCATAAATCTTCTGACATCATATCATAGTTAAAAATATATTTCAGGACACACAATTAGATCAGGGCCATACTTCTTTTGGCTGTATTCACTGATGGGAAGCCAGTGAAGGATCATTCCTCCTTGTTGCTGCACCAACACTTACCACTGGTTAGGGTGGCTATACAGATCTGTGTAGAGCTGGGAGAACAGCACAAAATTCCTCATGCATTACACTTTCTGTGGTTGTTTCCAATTTGTTTGCATTTATATGAAACATGTTGCACTGACAGAATAAAAATATATTTTATGGAAATTTAAAAATATATAGAAAACTTGCTGCTGATTGTGCACCAGAGTCTCTGTCAGGAAGTAAGTAAGGAAACAAAGGGTTAAACTACTGACTATTTGATTTTTTTTTTTAAACATAGTTTTTTATTTCAATTCCAGCAACTAATACAATCATTTTCAGAATTGCCATGCTATTTTTTTTTTCTTTTTACAGCTGTGCCAACGTGGCTTACAGGCATACGACAATAAGTTAACCCTTTGAAACCTGAGCAAATTGGCTTGAATTCCTTAAAAAACATGGGAAGAGGCAATGAGCAACAAAAGAAATGACCCCTCAAAAATGACAAGAAATTAGTAAAAAGAGAAAATTAAAAACAAGAAAATTAGTTTAAAAAAAGTGAAAAATATAAAATTAAATAAATTAAATTATAAATTAAAATATAATAATAATAATATTTATGAATACAGTTTTTACCTAGCTTTTTTGTTTTTTTCCTCCGGTTTTTGTTTTTAATGTATTTTTTTTTTTTTAATCTATTAATTTGTTTACAATTTGTGGGACATTTATTGCTCATTGCCTTTTCCACAGTACCACTGCCAGTTTGCTCAGGGTTCAAAGGTTTAAAATAAACCAAACACACCCTAGCTTAAAGTATTAATTTTGAAATAACACAAAAGGTACAAATTAGGAAAAAGTAAAGTTGGACAAAAAACAAAGGAAAAAGGTAAAGGTCAGGGAGGGGAGTTGCATGTGTGTATACAATGGCGTCAGTGTATGTATATGCATCAAGAGGTGAGTCAGGTTGGCGAAATAAAGGTACATATGTGCTGTAAAATATGTTGGTGGATTTTGATCACTTCATTATGTTAGTATGGTGATGGCAGGGCACCATCTTTTAATAAATATTTCTTTTTGGAGTCTCAAGGAGTGTGTTACCTGTTCCTTTGATAAATTTCCCATGAGCAAATTGCTTTTTTATTTATTTATTTTTTTAAAAATTTTATTCAGATTTTAAGAGTTTAACTCTACTCATTTATATTTTTCTAATTAAAAAAACCCCGGAACGAATGGACTCTGAATGTTGCAGACACTTCCTGCAAATCCTACTTCCCGGTGATTACTTTAAAAAAAAAAAAACACACGATTTTTGTTGCTATATTTTGTCTCTTTAATGGCTGTTATGGATTGTGGTGACTACCTTATTTTCAAATTAGTGGCAGTACAATTTTGAGTTTCATCATATATTTTTTTCCAGAAAAACTGCTCGTGGTGTGAGTGTAAATATGAATGTCCCTACTCCAGGTAGCCTGAGATGTTAACATTTAATAAACAAGCATTCATTTCATTGCACTCATTGATTAATAAATTTGAACCAACCTCAGCTTTGTGTTCTTACCACTTCACTTGTGAAAGTCTTTGTGGTTTAAGAGCTCTTGTACACAAGAACCACATTTGTATTTCAAGACAATTCACTTGGCTGTTTGTATTTTTACATCAAAAGAGAAGCAATAGTCTCAAAACCAGGAAAATGTTGGCCTCCTATAGTGGCTGCTTGTTCCAGTCCCCAGCACCAGAGAGTAAAACAGATCATTGCCCAGGCTTTGTTCTGAGCCTTGCTGGACACCGATTAGCCATGCTAGCACTCGCCATGTGGCTCTGTGCCTTTGCCTCCATAGTCGCTCTGCGAGGGAAGTCTGAGTGCTCACATGAATATGTTGAATTTTTCTTAAACATCAGCAACCAAGTGACACAATAAACACAACTACTGAGTGTGTTAATCTTTGAAAATGCATGTTTTTATCAAGTGTGGAGCATTACTTGTCATAGGATTTGGAGTCCTGGTCATTGGCAGCATAGTGGATGATTTTTAAGAGTACTTGTTTTCAACTGCAAACACACAGTAGCTCAGCATAAATTACATGGGACACCTATGCAAGATTTGGTCCTGGCACAGCAGCAAGCGCAGTCTTTAAGTCACTATATGCAATTTTTTGCCTTAAGACAGCATGTGTATGTAAGGCACACCTTAATTTACGAATATCTATAATAGCTGCTTTAATATATACCACTAATATATTATTTTAATGTTATAAAAAGTTGCGTGTGGCAGCTTTAACCTCAACTTTTCCAAGCACCATTTTATCAGCAACTAACTTGTGTTTCTTTCCCGCCTGTTTGTCTCTCTCTCTTTGTCTGCAGGATGCCAAGTTTGTGGAGGAGAGGAGGAAGCAGCTGCAGGGCTACCTTCGCATGGTGATGAACAAACTGATCCAGACACTGCCGGAGTTCGCAGCCCGCCCCACCAAAGAGACCCTGCTGTCTCTGCTGCCTTTCTGTCTGTAAGTGGACACACACGGGCACGCTCAATACCGGTTCTAAGCCTTTCATGCGAGCATGTGTAGACGTGTGTGTGTGGGTGAGAGAGATTCAGGGGAAGGATGCCAGCACATGTGTTCAGGTGCAGGGCTTCTGTCTGTGAGAGATTACTGCGGTGTTACAGGCATGTTGGTGGTAGAATCCAAACACGAGCAGTCAGGGAACGAAATCAGCGAATATCTGTGTTTATATATAAATAGCATTATAGTCATAGTATTAGACAATGGTTTTTCATTGTGTTTGTCCAACTCAAATATAGTGGAATCCACATTATTTACTTCAAAACAAATGTAGAGCTTTCTTTTAGCATTGCAGAAATCCCACTGAATGCTCACAGGACATCTTAAAAAGAAAAAAACATCAATTTTTGGCAGTAGTTTGCATGTATTATAGCAATTAAATCTACAAGATTTTCAGAAAGAATTAGCTGCCACGGCTGTTGTGGTAGTAGCTGTTACAGGGTACAAACAGGGAGGATTAATGTCACTGACAATGCCAAATCCCTTGTAAACAAACTTCAGCGTTTCCCTTCGTTTTACACTCATAACTCACACATACAGAGTATATGTTCTCTCACACACGTTCAGGCGAGCAAGTGTGAAAGGGCATGATGCCTCAGCTACCACCTGCCTGCCAGGCTACGTCTGAAAATGAGATGTCCCAGTCATTTCCTGTCAATAGTCACATCGGTTTCCACTTACTGCGATCCGTCAGCTGGCATGACCCGTCACACTGTCTGACTGGAATGTCATTTCCTCTCTAGAGATGTCTGAGTCATCAGGCCACTGCAACAGCAACAACAACAATATAGTTAACATAGATGTCGGCTCATCACTTTGTGACCTTGTTTAAAGCCACTTTGTGTTGGATGCTTATGTGATGATAGCACTTTTAAATCTCATGGCATATGTTTTTATTGGTAGAAAAATGAGACCAGTGCAGTCTATGTGTTGCTCTCAGCCCATTGATTTCAGTGTCCTCAGGATGGGGTCTAGAATGAGACGTCTCGATGAGGCAGGTCTCAGTCTGGTTCTGTATCAGACTCTAGTGCAGTTTGTTTGCGGTATAAAGGCAAAACAGATTAACTGCAGTACTGTGTTATGATAGATATGTGATCTTATAATTAATTCAAAGGATAAACAACTAAATCCACCTGATTATCGTGAGAACTGTCTAGGAAGCGATCTCCTAAGATTACAGAATTATCCGAGATCATTTGGTAACCATGGTAACGTGTATGCACATCATTTTTAGTCATTTTCCCAGATACATCAGAAGGAAAGGAAGTTAGTTCTTCTTTGTGTAGTTCATCTCCCTTGTATTATAAATGATTCATCTTACTTCTACCTGTTCTACATTATTAATGACATATATGGTCATGTTACAGCCCTGATCAGATAATGCTGATAAATCAATTTCTTCATGTGTTCATGAGAGACAATAAATAATTTATAAGCTGAATTACAGTGCAGCATCACAGCAGAAGTACCACAGTGTTGGAATACAAATTACAAGTTAAACTCCTGCATCCAAAGTACATATTATAGGATGAGTGTCAAAATATTAAAGTATTAAAAGTGAGAGTACTCATTATGCAAATATCCCATTATGGAGTCTTATATATATTGTACTAGTCCATACCCATTGGTAGCTCTGTCACCTTCTACCTATGCCAATCCTCAATACCTATGTGCAGTTTCACATAGATTGACCACATCAGTGAGTAGAAAAACGTGGGACAGACAGAATGACTGACTGACAGAATGACACACTGACAGTTTCCGTGATTATGTACAGCATACCATACCATG
>NC_065518.1:25172640-25189724 GCF_006386435.1 Epinephelus moara | reverse complement strand
TCCCATGACCCTCTACCACTGTGCCAAATTTCACATGGATTGACCAAGTCAGTGAGGAGAAAAACGTGGAACAGAGACACAGACACACCCACAGACAGACAGAGTTTTTGTCATTATATAGTAAGATTACTGGGTTAAAACTGTGGATGCAGAAATGATTGAGCATCACTTTAATGTCGCAGCTGGTAAAGGTGATGCTAATTGTAACTACTGAATATACTGCTGGGTAGCTCCACTTCAGGTAAGGTGTTTTTTAAAATAGTTTTTCGCACTACCAGTGCCAAAACATGCATGTTTCATTTCCACTTTAATACATTATAATGTATTAATACAGGTTTAAAGTTTAAAAAAAAAAGGTGGTTTTATTTCCCAAAGATCAAATTTATAAAGCTAATGACTAAAGATAACAGAATTGGAATTACAGGGCGATTGAAAGAGGTCAACAATACATTATTTTACTGAAAAATAAGGCTAACAATACTAGACATAAACTCAACAAACCGAACTAACAGACTGGAACAATGGGGCAACATATATACTGGCTGATCAGACCAAATTAAACACAAAGGGGAGAACTTACATAGACAACAACTGCAACTAGCAGAAAGAAACCCCTAGATCCTTGCATTTAAGAAGTGTGTTCCACACAAGGATAGTCTGGGATTGAGATCAACTCTTATGGGAAGTTGTGGAGTATCACAGAACTTTAGAAACTGCTGAATTTCAGAGGTTACAGGAATATACAGTGAGAATGGCTTATAGTGATGGAAAAGCTTTGGACAGAATCATCCCTATGCAAATAGTTTGCCAACCGAAATCAAGTAGTCTGCTTATGGTGTACGTTTCAGGTCTTTTCATGCATAACAACTAGGGAAATCCTATAATATTGGCACGTCATTGGCCAACATTGGCTTTAAAATGATATATCGGAACTAGCCAACATGCTGATAATAACGGTGTGTCATCTGTATAGGCTAATATCGGCTTTAAAATGAACAGATCAGAATCGGCCAACATGCTTTTTCTTATTTTGCCCAGTGAATGTATATTACATACATTGAAAAGCATCCTATTTCATGTCTCCATCTAATGGTGGGCTAATGGTGGATATGTTGAAATCGGTATCAGCTATCGGCCAAATGAGTTGTTTCATATCGGCATATCAGATATCAGCAAAAAATCCAATATCGTGCATCCCTAATAACAACGTATGGAACAGCAATTTAAAACTACAGTAAATACTTTTTTTTTTTTTTTTTTTACTTTACTCCCATGATACTGTGCTTAATGCTAACACATCTGCTTCCAGCTGGCTACCTGAGGCTGGTGCTGCATGTACATTGAAATCATGATGGGAAAACGAAAGTCATTTTCTCTCAGTGAAAAAATGTAGTCTCCTTGAAGCTTATGGCTGCCAGTCATGGTCACTAGTGAAGGAGGCAGAAAATGAGCGCCCACAGGGAAAGCACCCGTAGTAGCAGCCGTCCTTGTCATGTAGATTGATAATGTCCAGTAATGTAATGCCCCTGTAATAAAACAGCTGCACTGTATTTTGAATAGCGTAGCTGCCTGTTTTATGACTTAATATTCATGTAGCACACAGCTGACAATTAGATGGTAATCTGCATGAGAAATAAAGAAAAAGGAAAAAAAATCAATTAATCGTCCACTTAAAGTGATCAATTTGACCCGATAGACGTGAGCACTGCAAGCGGTTTCCATTGTACAAGAATGCAAACTAAAAGTGGAAGCAGAACTTAAAAGGTGCTGCACACCCACACAGATGTTTTCATTTACTCTGGCTGATTAGACCTCTGCTCAGGTTGAAGCCAGGTGGAGCTTTCCTGGGAATTACTTAATGAATTAAATAAGAAGTTGAATTTTAAATCCTTTTCTTTTTCTAACCACGCACTAAACCAAGAAAAATAGCATCTGCACTGCCATTTGAAAAACTCTATTTTCCACGTTGTACATATAAAGAGATCAACTAGAATTGAAAGGAACATAGTCCAGCAGATTCGGAGTACAACACAGCCTGTGTAAACCTCCAAAGCTCAGACTGCTCATTATTTAGTCTGCCCTCGGAGCCTTAATAATCCTATCTCTCTTTCTCATAACTCGGAGCTGAAATAGAAACCTTTCTACTGCACGTCTTTGAATGGCATGAAGTATTACAGTGTCAGGCCTCATTACTTTCCTCTGTTCTTCCTGCACTGAAATATCGTTACTCGGAGTTTAATAAGTCTTCATTCATACATGCATCTACTCTTACCCAGTTACTGCAAGTTTGTGATTGTGGATGCCTGCTTATGTATCAACTACTTGTTAACCCCAGGCAGGGTGGCCATAAAGCATCCGAGGGCCTGTTTTAAGAGCTGTTGTAGGGCCCTTCTGGGACTGTCATTGTGTGGTGCTTGTTCATTAAGAGGGTGGCACTGGCATGGCGACTTTAAGGGGTGGCAGAGTTATATACTGTATGTGATGATTAAATCACAGTGTAGTCACATACACCTTTCAGCCAAAACATTAAAACCACAGACAGGTGAAGTGAAAAACTTTGATTATTTTGTTCCAATGCATTGTTCTGCTAGGATACCTTTGGTTCTGGCATTCATGTGGATACCACTTGACATGTTCCACCCACTCAAACACTGTTGCAGACCAAGTACCCCCCCTCATGGCAACAGTACTCCCCAGTGGCAGCAGAAAAAAGCAGCATGCCACACTGCAAAAACTGTTTAGAAATGGCCCGTGGAGTGTGACAAAAAGCTCAAGGTGTCGACCTGGCTTCTAAATTTCCCAGGTCCCAATCTGCTCAAGGATTCTTGTGATATGCAAGTATCAAAGGTGGGGCCTCCTTGGATCGGACTTGGCTCTGACCTGTCGAGGCATGGACACAGGATCTCTGGGAGTGTCCTGCGGTGTCTGGCACCAGTGCGTTGGCGGCAAACATCGCTCAGGAGTGGCCCAAGGAATGTGACAAAGACCTCAAAGTGTCGACCTGGCCTCCAAATCCCCCAGAACCCAATCTGAATGAGCATCTGTGGCACGTGCCATTAACCCACCTCACAACCCACTGGACTAAATGGATCTGCCACCAACGCCCTGGTGCCAGACACCACAGGACACTCCCAGACATCCTGTGTCCATGCCTCGACAGGTCAGAGCCAAGTCCGATCCAAGGAGGCCCCACCTTGGATTAGGGGTACATCTGGGGTACCGGCACATCACATGACTCCTTGAGCAGTGTGGCATGCTGCTTTTTTTCTGCTGGGGGGCCACTGCCATTGGGAAGTACTGTTGCCATGAGGGGGGGGTTTGAGAGGGTGGAACATGTCAGGTGGTATCCACATGAATGCCAGAACCAAAGGTTTCCCAGCAGAACAATGCATTGGAACAAATCTAATCTTAGTTCTTCAGCATGTTATATCTTGCACTCGGACAGCGGAGTTTTACTCTTGGAAATTTCTGACCAATCACAACTTTTTATATATATATTTTTGCATGTCAGTCAGCGGCCATTGGGAGAGCAGGGCCTGTTTCACTTGAAATAGGTGATTTGTAGTTAAAGCCATGTATTATCCCAGGAACACAGCAGGTTAACCATTAGTGTTTGAACAAATCAACCGGAGACACTAGCAAAACTTTGCTCTAATTGGTAGTGTGGGTACACACTCTTTGGCTGTGTGACCAAAAAGTCACCTCAGAAAAGGTTAGCATTGAAGTTGAGATGATCCAGCAGAGAAACAAAACTGTTAACATGTTTGCACAACAATGTCTTGAGCGTCATTTCAAGTAACTTCGACTTGATGGTTGAGGACTTTCACTTGCATATGCAGGTCTGTCTCAGCCTGCTGTGATCTGTGCTGACACTGGAATTCTCACTTAAGCAATGGAATAGCAGCCGACATTGGATCAACATCGATCAGCATACCATAATATTCCTGGCTCGTGTGCGTAAGCGCATGCAGTACTCACCAATGCTGCTCTGAGGCCGGTGTTGTCATGATGTCTAATGGTTTAACATGATGTTACTGTCTACCTGCCTGCTCAGTTGGCATGATCAAACCTGCGTTGGTCTAATATCTTCAGCGAGGGATGAAAGCCTGATTAGTCTGGTCATTAACTTGATGAGGGGGCGGGAAGAGATGTAAAGAGGAAGCAGAGGTAAGCAAGGAAACCTTAAATAGAAACCATACATTGCTTTGTTATGTAACAACCGTGTCGGATCTAAATTAATTGAATGCTCTCAAATAGTGGCCAAGTCTCATATAGCCAGTGCAGATTTCAAAAAGGCATGTCATTAATATAGGCTGGGGAAAAACATGGTAAATTCAGCATAATGCTTATTTCTTATAGCCTCTAAATGGACATTAATGGACTATACATAAGATCTACTTCCTCAGGTTGTTCACTTTTAGTATGAACATATGTAAAGGAATCCATACCCATTAACTAGCAATATTCTTTCTATTTTAATGGTAATTTATTCTCCATTATCTGTGTAATTATCCTCTGGGCCTCCACGATGCCACCAGATTTTGTTGCTTTGTATCACAATGGCAGAGCCTTTATAACGGGGAAAAGACCCAAACACAAAATGACAGATGTTCTGGTGCATTGAGAGAATTTGAAGCCAGCGGAGAGAGAAAATGACAGGAGGCAGTTTAGTGAGAAAGATGAAGGGAAAGAGGCAGCAGAGGATGGAAGGACAGAACGTTGGTCTGAGGAGGAGACAGGGGAAAGAAAGAAAAGACAAAGAGAGAAAAGACAGATTGGAGTTCAACACTTCAGATCTCCGGTTGAGGCACTTGGTGCTCAAAGGCCAGATGGATCTTATAACTCCTTAACGTTGCTGCACCGTCCCAAACGCCTTATCATGATATGTTCGGTGATAATATTCCTGTTGCAAAGCCAAAAAAGTGACTACTCTCCTTTTAATACCAGCTTGAAGTTGAGTCATTTTTAAAAACTATGTAACATGCCAATCACCTGGTTGTATTTTATCGTAATTGGATACTCCGATGGATGTGAGCTGACAGAAAACGTACTTGGAAGGGTTCCCACTGCTTTGATTTACCTTAGCAGTAGTTTGACAAAGACAGTAACACCAGACGTTGCTGTTAAATGTTACTGATCTTTCTCAGAGGAGATATGAAGCTAAGAGTAGATGACATTTTGTTTTTCACAAGATCAAATAACTGCTCCCAGGAACAATAATGATACCCACTGTAGTGTAAGGAGTGTACAGTATGCAGGACATTTAAAGGAATACTTTACCCACAAAATTGCTTTTTAAAATTAAATTCTCCTCTTAAATTATAACCCCCTCCCTGTCACAAAACGTTTTTTGAATGTTGCCCAGAAGTAGAGTACAAGTCGTGCAGTATGATCCAAGTCTCATTTATTCAGTAGTGTGCGCAGCTATACCCATACACATGCATTTTCACTAAAACCATGCTATTTAAAACACTTACACATACAAGTAGCGCAAATGGGCAAGTGCATGCTTTTGAACTCTACTCGTGCATTTCACTGGGCAGAGTTCAAACGCAAACACGTGCCCAGGTTAGCTACTCATCCATTTGTGACCCTGTTTATGCAGGAGTGGTTAAATAGAGATGTTTTAGTGAAATTGCATGTATTTGGGAAGTACTGATCAAACAACTGTATAAATGAGACTTGGATTATACTGCATGAGTTGTATAAGAGTTTATAAACAAATGTTTTAATATAGTTTTTCAGCCCCCTTTTGCTTCAGTTTATCAGTTTGTGTCCATTACTTCAGTTTATAACCAAATACCTGCAAAACAAATGACGTCCCCATCAGCCTCAGCCGTATTTGCTGGTTAGAGCTGATTAGCAAACGTTAGCATGCTAACACCCTAAAGTAAGGGTGTTTTCACACTTGGTCCTTTTCAGCCCTCTAAACGGACTCAGAGTGGTGACTCAGCATTTTTGTGCCTATGTGAACGCGCCAAGAGAACTCACACCCCTCTAAAGCTACTACTGAACTAAGACCACTTCGGGACAGGCTCTGAGTTGGGTTCGTTTCAAATCCATGGTTCAGTTCACTTAACCTGTGCCTTGTGAACACAAAGCACTCCAGGTTTGCTTTGCTCTTTGGCATTGTATTGAGCCCTCTGGATCACATGCCGTTGCACTGGGACACTTGAAAAAACAGACGAAACCACGTCGACCGTCAAACGGTTGCAAGGACACAGGATGAGGAGTAGTTTGGTCCACGGAAGATACTGCACGTCTCCAGATGTGGAATGTAGAATACATCAAATGGCAGCAGTCTGCAGCACAGAAACACTAAGGTTTTCCTCCAATTTTAAATTCATCTGAAAGTGAGAGGCTTCATAACCACACTGCAGTGACACGTCAAAAACCAAATAAACTACATCAATATATATTATATATTATATATAGGCTGTAACAGAAAGAGGACAGAGGCCCCATTAGAGCTGAAGTTGACCAGAAAGAGAACCGAGTCCTTTTTCAAATGAACTGACAGTGTGAACACAAAAAGAACTGAGTCTCTTTTCTGTTGGTCCACATTTTGGTGCACTTTAAGGGCACATTCACACTGGCGCTATTTGGTCCGCTTTAAACGAACCCTGGTCCACTTCCACAGATAGTTTTGTTCGTTTGGAGTGGTGTGAACGCTCATTCAAACTCTGGTGTGGACCAAACGAGCAAACCCTGGTCCACTTAAAAACTGGGGGTCTCGGTTCACTTGCAAGTGAACCCTGGTGCAGTTTGCTTACAATGGGAAATGCAAGCGGACTATCCAGCGAACCAAAGAGAGGAAGTGACATAGATCGTATTGCATTTTGTTGCTTGGTGTTTTTGTGGTGATGAAGCTGGCTAAAGGAGATGGATTTCCGTTTGCAGTCCTGGCCAATCGATGAGCTGGGTTTTCTTCTTCCTCATGCTTTTTTTCTTCCTGGTCAGTGGTCGTTTCAGGCAATACCGCCCCCAAATGAGCAGCTGTTGTAACTGCGTGACGTTGTCCAGGCATGTTGGTCCGCTTTGAAAAGTGCAGTGTGAAAGTGAACCGAACCAAATGAAGGTGTGAAATTTTTCGGCATTCCCACCCAGTCGAACCGAGTCCCCCGGACTGAGTTTGGTTCATTTATAAAGGACCAAATGTGAAAACACCCTAAGATGGCAAACATCACACCTGCTAAACATCAGCATGTTAGCATGTAGCCATTAGCATTAAGCTCATTTTAGATCATTAACCCACCTTTTAGGACAATGATACATAATCTATACTTGAGTAGGAAGTCTGTATTCACATACTCATGTGTACAGATCTCTTCACGCCTCACTTCTCACTTCTTTGGACTCACATGCTGCAATTTTCCTCACCTGTCTACAACAGCAACTTGGTCACACCTCTCTCCCTAGATCCACCACCACTTAGCATGCAGCTCTACCTCAACACAAAGTACTCTCTCTCAGTCTTGGCTCTTGCCTTATTGACCTGCTGCCTCCGAGAAGAGTGTTACAGACCTTTGTCTCACGGTCAAGAGCAGTTTGCGGCAGTTTGACTTCAGAATGAGGGTGTTACCTTTTATTGTGATGGCCTGAGACAATTTATCTGTCTCTCCCTGTACACATGCATGTTGGTTTTGCCTTAGAGGTGTACTGTGTGTGTGTATGTGTGTGTAAAACAGAGGAAATGTAGAGGGAATGGTTTATTATTCAGACTATTATTCACGGCACACCGCCTTTTGCTGTTAGACAATCAATTTGATGCATGCTTGTGTTTGTGTACCTGTTTACTCTAATTATGCCACTGCAGTCAAATTATTAATATTCCAACAGTGCCTGGAAAAGTTATTATCCTGCACAAGTCAATATCACGTCCAAATGGAGGACAAGCACATGCTGAGAGCCAGAGAAAAAACTTATAAGCCTAATTAATTTAGCACATTTAGCTACTTTACCCAGTTTGATATGAATAAATGAGATGGCTTGTGGTTTCCACTCTGCACGCTGGCCCCAATTTAGTGTGATTTTTGCTGATATAACTCCCCCATCGCATCACTGTTTGGCCAACCTTGGTCAAGTTCAAATTATGTGACTGCACTTGATTGAGCTCGCCTGGTGCGGCAGAGATATGGGAATAAGTGGTGCTTGAGCCACTGATGAATGTACATTTTGTGCCACAGAGAACGGAATAATGTTCACCATATTAACAAAGCCCAGGCTGTTCACATAATAACTGGTCACATCGGTCCCTGAAGAGCGAGATTCATCTAGTTCCATTATATCTCCAACACTCTGCAACTTACACCTAAACAATCTAGATTGATAAGTAGCGCTACAGGTAAAAGGGAAAATGTGTATTTTCTGATTTTGGGGTGAACTGTCTCTTTAAGCTTGAATCTGTGTTTACAGGTCAGTGCTGTGACTGTCTCTTCAGTGTTTCCAGCCTATTTTAACATGACAGAGCCTTTCTGCCCTCTCACTGTGCTGCTTTTTTAGCCCCTGCTGCATCACATACAAGCATATGGCCCGCAGTGACACTTTCAGCCAAAGCACGTCACCATGAGTGCACTTATTTTTAGCACGTGTTGTCCAAGTGGGAATCAAACTCCAGGACCACCCAGATGTCCCAGATAACCTTAATCACAGCCAGAGCAGCTGGGGTGCTTCATTAAAGAGGCCAGTTGGACCTCAACAGGGAAATGCCCTCTGCACTGTTTTTAATATTTATTGAAAACCCCTTTGTCAAAGAGGCACTTGAACTCGGTGCTCCTATTACAGAATCATGGCTTCATCACAGGCAGTAGGTCAGAGGTCACTGTCTTGGCGATGAGAGGCCTCAGAAGAATGCAACAAGAAAGCATTTAACTCCAGGCATTCAATCTCCCCGCTTTTCATTTCCTTCCTTTTGACAAGTGCCTCTCGTTCATCCTCATCGTTATCAGATAGGACTGTGGGATCAGGGGTTCACATGTCATGTAGACGGTTGTCAGGGTAACTAGCTAGGGCAGTGATGTCACCAAGAGGCCAGGATTAGTTGCTCCTGTGCAATGAGAGGCGTAAACATCACCATCAGAAATTACTGTAATTTGTTTCCTTGTGTCGCAAATAATGGCTTCCAGTGGCCAGGGCAGACATAGCGCTAATTTTAGATGTTGAAAAAAATAAAAGGTAAACAAAGTCATAAACGCACCCAAAGCTAACCTGGAACATCAAAAGCATTAAAAGCAGAAAATTGTGATGTGTGCACCATACTGTTTTTTAAGAGGCTGTACACTTTCTGCATCTTTAACTGTCTGGAAAACATGAGGTCAGGCACGGGGGGCTACTCTTGTGCCCTTTCTGTGCTAGAGTATGGCGGCAAATTGCATCTGAGGCTGCTAAACAACCATAACAAGTATCATAACATAGCCTATTTACCTGACACCCTGAGTGCAGAGCTGATCTTC
This sequence comes from Epinephelus moara, assembly GCF_006386435.1. Lineage (NCBI taxonomy): Eukaryota > Metazoa > Chordata > Actinopteri > Perciformes > Serranidae > Epinephelus > Epinephelus moara. The sequence continues at coordinate 25,180,272 of NC_065518.1, read as the reverse complement.
TTCCAGGCGCTCTTTGTATGGAGGCCTGTTGTTCAACTACTAACCTTTGTGGGGTTACAGGATAAAAGAAGCCCCTTTCACAAGTAGCACCTTCACTGTGTAGTATTTCCCCTCTGTGTTGAAGCCAGTCCTGGTATGGTCCATGTTAGCAGCTCTGTAGCCTACTGCTCTATGTTGGAAATATGGAAGTTAACATTCCAGCAACACCAGTGTTCAATAAGTCCTCATCCTAGGGTTTTCTGTAATGTTAAAAGTGAAAAATGTCAGCTAAGCAGCCAAACATTGTTATGCTAGTTCACCAAAGATGGCATTCTCAATTAATTCATAGAGCTAACATTAGCTTGATGAGCCAGCTAACTACAACTAATAAAATCAGAATTTTGAGTGGTAAATCTGCCTCCATTATCCGTGTAAACTGCATATGCTTTTAGAGAAAAAAAAAAACTTGGCATGCATAGTAATAGAAATAAAGGGAGGTTAACGGTTAATTGGATACATTTTCATTTTACCACTCTGTTTGCAAATTGATGGTGAATAATTGAGACTCAGCTCATTTCATGAAAGCTTCTCTATTTGCTGTTTTGACTAATGTTGGGTTTTCTAAGAAAAAGTGCTCTGGCAGAAGGAAAATGGTGCATTTAACTGTCCAGATGCAGCATCAGTGGTTTGTTTGAATAATAAAATTGGTAATAAACTTCGCCAGATGTTCATTGAAAGTCCATGGCTCTTCTCTTCTCTCTCTCTTTCCTGCTGTCTCCCCACATCCAGAGACACTCCCCAGGCCAATGACAGCGGAGCCAAGACGCCCCGGTCCAAAACTTCATCCCGCTTCCCCAGACTGGGCCGCAGCCGCAACCAGGAAGCCAGACCTGAACCTCAGAGCGGCGACCTTTAACCCCCCAGAGCCTATAAACTAATACTCTCGCTGTATAGGCTGAAGACAACCATGTTCCCGTGTCCACCCTGGACTGTGACACACGGGCTCACACTGTGTGAGGACATAAAGGGCGTCAAACGGACCTTCAAAGCCTTACAGATAAAAGGCCTCAGTTGAGGAGGGGAGATGGATGCGTTCACGTAGCAGGCCTCTCTAGGAGATATGTAAATGTTGCTGTGCATCGCCTGGCTGAGAGAAGGATAAATGACTCCCCCAAGGCTGCCTATCGATGGACCCAATCATACAGCACCTCTTACCTCACTGAGAGACAAAAAGACTCTCTGTAAACTGCACATGAACTCGCCAGGACTGCTCTCTCTAATCTCAAACACAGTGAGATGATGGAGATTTTTTTTTTTCTTACTCTGCTCAGTTTTGTAGTGAAAGTGTATCATGGTCACAGTGCCTACAGTGTTTTGTAGCTGCTTTCCTGCTCTGGGTGAAGAGGGGGTATATTAAAGTAATATCTTGGGGGATGAAGGTTGTTTTTCAGCTAATGTGTCAGCATTATGGTGCCATTATATTTAAGACGACGATGATTCACTATCTCTGGCAACGGGCATTCCTTTTTCCTACTTCTGTTATTTTATTATGGCTATTACAGATAATCTGCAGAAAGTGTTACATATCTCAGTGTCACCAGGGATGCAGTAATTATCAAAGACATCTTTGGGTTCCACATAATGATCATATTAAAGGATTAGAGTTAAGCACCACTGATGAACCAAAATCTCTTTGGGACTGCACAAAAATCATTGGAGTGAGGAAGGAGGTTTGAATCTTGTATTTTACTTTTTGAAAAAGCAAGACGACCCCCCCCCCCCCAGCATTTTTAGTACTTTCTTTGTACCCCTGCTATTGGCTTGGAAAAAAAAACTGCAATTGCATCAACCTTACTAACTAAAAGAAGCAAAGTATAGAGATGCTAACTTGGAATTGCTTTTGTTACTGATAGCCGACCCTCTTTAACTGATCATTAACCGTTTTCAACTATTGGAAGTGGATAAAATCGTATGTCACTCTTTCTGTTTATCATGACACTACTGCAGGAGTGCGAGCTCCACATAGGGGATACTGAAAGTCCACCGGCCCCGCACACACAGTGACAGAGCTAACTGTTAGCATCACATGGCTAATGTTACCTGACAGATTTAACGACAGAGTCAAGGCCGTTTTGGTGTCAGTGTGAGTTTGTTGGGACTGTTTAACAGCTTGGTTTCGGATGTTAGCTGTGTTAGATAATGCTAACCTGGCAGACGTTGAACTGACCGTTCTGTGTAACAGAAAGTTTGCTGAAAGTGTAAGGACTTTCTTCTTCTTTTCTACCACAGAAAAGATTAGTACCCAATAAAGGTCTCTTATACTGTATAGGTGTCCATGTCTGCCACTTGGTCATTGGCTTGTTAAAGGGTGCTGTGGTCGTCATTGAACTACTCTGGCCTGGGCAGCGGCAGACTTTGATGTCTTGTTATCATCCCCGGTAGCACTAGTCTTATATTTTTAACTGTTTAACCGAAAGTGTTAAGGGGTCGAAATTCATTTTTCGGTAAAGGGTTAAACAGTTAATTATTAACATCCCTAACTTAAACCTTGAAAGGGTTGAAAAAAATAGTTATATATTAATAGAATAATAATAGTCACAATAGCCACTAATGCATACATAAGAAGTCCCAGCCACAGCCTAAAAGATGCTAAATAAAAGGCTAAACTTGAATTATATTGTAGGCCAATATAATTTGACACTGCAGATTAAATCAATGGCGGACAATGGCAGTTGGTAGAGATAACATTTAATCACCAATATCAATAAAAATCCACAAGTATTTGTGTTTTTATTTATTCATTTATTATCTGTAACCCCTTACCTGTTTTAAGTCGCGAGGGGACTGGAGTCCTAAATCTTAAAAATAAGTGACAAGAACATTGTTGTCTTTTGCATATGGGGAAGCACACATTTATAACCCACTTTGTAAACTAAAGCCATCACTTTTTTTGACCTCTCCTCACTCCCTAATAATTTTTGGACGGTCCCTTAATGTGAAAGTTCATAAATAAGCATCAATTCTTGCAGTCGTATTCAAAAAGTATTCCTTTCCACATGTCTAGGATCAATTTCGAACACCTGCTGTGATGTGTATGATAAATTTGTGTCGTAAATATTTGTCAGCAGAAATTAAGGGAAACACTGTGTTACCATTTTAATGGATGGGTAAGCTGTGTTTCAGTTGGTTTCCCTTTAACCCCATTACACCTATACGCTACAACTGAGGGTCTTCATCAAAGAAAAGGCTATACTGAAAAATTTGATTGTTTAACTAATGTGTCTTAGCAGGATTTAATGCAGCGTTATGTTGCAAATGAATGTTTTAACGAGGACTAAACACTTGAAGAAAAGCTGCTTGTTAGAGTGCAAGGAAAGGGCTGCCAAGCATCAAGTGTGTGTAAAACAGAAGCTCATGCATATGTATGGCTTTACCCAAGAGTAGTCAGAGACTATGTTCAAACGAGGAGTGATTGTGTTAGAAGGGTGTCGGAAAACTTGAATCAAAGGGTCGGCTCGCAGAATGGTAAACAGTGTTCGCCGTCTGTGAGGGGAGGTGAACAAACAGGGCTTGTGGGTTTTAATTAAGTTGTTATTCTCACACAAAAGTGACCCGCACAAGTATCCATCAACTGGTAAACACTGCACAGCGTTGTTAAGAAATTCTCGCAGGGATGCCGTCAAATAAAGATTTTTATCCGGCTTCCCTGGGACCTTTTACTGAGAGATTCTGTCTGTGGTCAACATGTGGTGAGCTGGCCAATAAAACAGCATCTTGGGAAAGAAAATAAGATATACTATCAAAACTTTTTAAATTATATTACACACAGACACTCTTGTTTCTTAATCTGACAAATGGCACCGCTGTTGCTTCAATCAACAACATGTATTGTAACTTAAATATGAATTTCTGTCACTTTTTATTAAAGACTATTACCAGCTCTGATACAGTAAACAGTAGAATGGTGATATTTTAAGTGTAGCACTGCCTTATATGCATTTGAAAAGCCAGCCCACAGCATCATAGTATACTCTGCACAGCTGACAAACACTGTCATCATGTAGTCCTGTGTAACAAGTAGCCTTTTCTCTCTGGTTGGTCTAACTTCTCTGCAAAGTTTTCCATATTGTATGTGTGGTAATGCACAGTAATTATGCACAGTCTGTAAAAGAGTACTCCACAGATATAGCATTGCACTCCTATAACACTGTCGGATTCACAATGGGCAGCTTTTAAAAAAGGATCAAAATCGATGCAGCAGAACCACAAGTATCGTCTTTTTTATTCCAGGCATTTCTACTTCCTTGTCAAAGCTTGACGGGTACATTACCCACAATGCAACCTGAATCGTCGACAGTCTGGTCAGAGATACTGGTGTGTTATTCTAGTATCTGCTAATGTAGCCCCGAGCCGCTAGCCTCAAGCAGAGATGATGAGCAGGCTACAGAGGTCTGGTAAACAAAATTATTTTTAAATTCTCATCAATAGATTTTTAAGATTTTCAAAATTGTAGTCCTCAGCCCAAACTGAAGCTGACTCCAGTTTATCTGACTTCATGCAGCTCCCACTTGAGCCACAAAAGCCTTTATAGAATTTTCCTCACATATGCAGTAGTACTACCCAACACCTGTAAACAGACTTTGATGTGTAAAATCAGTAGGGTTCGCCTTTAAGAAACCCTGAAGCAAAATTCAAGGTACCCCGTGGAGTTTTAGACCACCAGTAGTGCCATAGAGTAATGTTTATGCGTGGGGCACCACCACCTGGGCGACATGATACACAGTTCTGCTGCTTGTTTTCAGAATTGTCAGACTAGAGTCACAAATTTAATGACTTTAGACTCAACTTGACAAAATCAAAAAAATTTGCAACTTGACTTTTTAACACCAATGTCTCATCATTTGGACTTGAGCATTTTGACTTGAAAATACTTGATCCCTTACCCTAAGCCCATGGATTAAAAAGTTTGACTTGAATGCAATGACTTGAGACTTAGGCCATGTTTACACGATAACGGTCCACTGTGAACGGAATTGTTTCTCATTTTCATTTTGAAAAAAGTTCCACGTTCAGACAACAACGTTTTGATAACAATCACTGTGCACATGGATCTGCAAAAATGACCACAAAGCTGTAGTATACATGTATAAACAAACAAAATGGCAACCACACGAATGTTTGTCTGGACGGACAGCGAGGTGGAGTTGCCGTAAATCTACACTTTGCTGGAGAAGCATTGATAAATTCAATCGGGTTAAGAGCACAAACAGAGCTTGGGACTGCATATTGCAAGTTTACATGACAACGGAGACGGTGCTGTTTCCAAAAAATTGCACTCTGAACCCTTTTTCCAAACGTTGCATTTTCAAGTACCCAAAACGCCGCTGTTGTGTAAACGATCAGCCAAAACGCAGCTAAAGTTTACCATTTTTGGTCGAAATCGTCTATAAACAGGACCTTATGTGTGACTTACAAAACAAAGACTTGGTCCCAAGTGTGCTTGTCTCATACAAGTCTGCTAATAGACAGTTGGGGCTGTTGATGCACAAAGTCACGTTACAATATGCCACCAAAGGAAGAGAAGAAGGAAACTGCCAGCAAACACATGTAAACAATGAAGGATTGAAAATATTCAAAAACTGAGCTTTGCAAATGTTTTGTGATGAAAGAAACACATTGAACACATTTGCTGAACCTCACCGTGTTTTACAAGTAACACTGAATTTAAAACAAACTTTTGTGTGATTAAAGCAAAACTCCACGGGGCACCTTTAAACCTGAAACTTTCTGCTCCAGAAGAAAGTGCTGATCTTTTCACCCTGCGGTTGCTAAGCACTTATTTAACAGCAGTGTGAATCACGATTGTTTTGCTAAAAGTCAAAATGTGGTCTCTTCTACAGCTTGAAGCTCTAGATGCTAAAAATATCTCAGGTGCTGTTGAGGATACACAAGTAGCCTCCGAGCCTTTTATTGACAATAGTAAGAGAGAACGAAGAGCTCCTGGCGGACATGCAGGTTTACTCCTCTGTCTTGGGGGTGTAGAAGTTTTCACGATATGATCACAAACATCCCTATTCTTTCAAATGGCTCTATCTCCTTCCATTAAGAATACTCCCGACGCTGGATGAATTGAATCTCACTGTACCTCGGGGCCGGTAATCAGAGCGATGACAAGCAAAGCAAGTGGGTTTAGCTTATTGAGATGCAGCCGAAGTGTTCTCTTGCAGTGTATCTGTTCTAGTGTACCTTTCTGTCCTTGCCTTAGTCAGCAGTCAGGCCTTATCTATCAGTGTCACAGCAAAGAGGGGTTTAACAATAAAGTACAGTGTGTACAATACAGTACCATCACCTGTGTGTCAGTGTTGTCATTGTTAACCTTCTTGTTTAATGGCAAATGATTTTACACAACTCTGCTGCAACAGTAAGCTTTCCATGTCTGTATATTGACTCATTCATGCCATGTGTAGACACATCCAGTAAATTTGTGTAGTGTCATGCACATGTTTATGTGATGGGGTGAACGCATCAACGCCTGCATTATAGTGTGCATAGCGCAGAAATGGATGGATAGATTCTGTGAATTCCATCTAGGCATCTGTGGCCCTCGTTGCATCTGTTGTGCTTGTAGGATGCTTATTTAACCTTCACTGCTTCACTAAGCAGTCTCTGCGCTTTTATTCAAACCATTCAAAGCCATTTTGGGAAAAGCCTGCATTTTTTTTTTTTTCCTGTGCTGGGCACGCTGCACCAGGTCGGTAGAGAGAAGAATGGCGAGGGTCTACTAAATGCTCATTGTCCATTGACCAGAAAATTGGTTACAAGCCTGTCTAAGGATGTGGATGGTTGCTTTTGGCAATGTTAGACGTTTTACACACACACACACACACACACACACACATGGAAGCTAAGTACTCAGAGTGCTGACACCACACATCCCCTGCAGTGTTTCTATTGTTTAAACAGAATGGATTAGAAAAGTCTGGCTTGACTTTGACAGTTATTAGTTAGAAAAGAGCTGATAAAGTGTATCAAACTTTATTGTATCAAGAAATGTGTATTATGGGATGCTTGGCCTGCAGATTAGTCTTATGATAAGACTTGTAAGTTGGTAGATTTGGTGTGCAGAAGTAGACTGGAGGGTCAGAATGGATGTCACACATCAGAGGACATGTCTGATTTCTAATTAGCCACTAATGTGAAACACCTGGGAGACGCCAGGAAAGCAACTGTGCATGGGTAAACTGTTAGACTTGATTTTTTTGCCCTTTGCAACAATTTAGAACTTCTGCAGCCAATATTTTATCCATCAAATCAAACCTGAACTACCCTCATCAAGAGAAGAGAGGGATATCTAAAGAAAGAAGAGGCCCTACCAGCTGGGCCACCATGAATGACCACGGGTGAGTCAAACTTGTCCCACTCAGGTCAGGATAAGAGAACGCAGTAGTGTGCTTAACACAAATTCATGTCAGCAATAACAAAACAGTCTCTAGTTTCCACTCACAAATGACTAACTCAATATGTACTCACATTTAATTTACTTTATTTAATGCAATAAATGTGTGGCAAGTGACTTGAGCAAGTGTTTCCTAAAGCAGCTCTTTTGCCCTGAGTTTAGCCTTACAGGCAGTGCGTCCTCCCAGATACTGACTA
>NC_065518.1:25136072-25172140 GCF_006386435.1 Epinephelus moara | reverse complement strand
AGACTGCCTGATTAAATAAAGATTAAATAAAAAAAAAAATTAAAAAATCACTCTTTCAGCCGTCTTAAAAATGCTAAGATGTGGGAAGTAGGATTTTATTAATCTTTTTTCTGACAATGTATTGCAAAATTAAATAAAAAATCAGCATTTGAAGTGGATCATCCAACTTTTTAACTTGACCAAAAAGTCTGGTTTTATTTATAATAAACATTTGGGCAACATTGTCCCTTACCCTAAGTAATCGATGTCAGTACATGTTTTTTCCCTTCAATTTTGGTTATTGTGACATTGGTCTTAAATTTTACCCTCAGTGGCATTAAAAAATTTTGAAATCTTGAATCTAACTTGTCTTAATCTGTAGGAACCCAGATCTTAGTCCTCAGCTTAAATTTCTCCTATTTTTGTCTAATGCAGTGGTTGACGCACTTCCTTTGTGCTGTCAATCAAATCTTAATTTTCCTGGGAGATCATACCCAGTGGTAGACAGACTTGCATTGTGAAAGCAAGACTTAAGTAGCATTTCTTAAAAGCTAGTGCCTGTCAGTCTTAGGAAAGTACTAACCCTGTTTTAAACTTTAAAAACTGCATATTTGTGAGTCATTTTTTAAGATTTACATCTTCAGGTGGACCAAAGGCTTGGGGCTGATAGCTAGTTGTTTGTTAGTTCTGAGAGCCATTTGACTTGTGGAGCTAACTTGTCGACAGATGCACTGTTCACTTTGGTCTTTCTATTGAATTTGCTGACAATAAAAAAANTGCATTGTGAAAGCAAGACTTAAGTAGCATTTCTTAAAAGCTAGTGCCTGTCAGTCTTAGGAAAGTACTAACCCTGTTTTAAACTTTAAAAAACTGCATATTTGTGAGTCATTTTTTAAGATTTACATCTTCAGGTGGACCAAATAAGGCTTGGGGCTGATAGCTAGTTGTTCTTTGTTAGTTCTGAGAGCCATTTGACTTGTGGAGCTAACTTGTCGACAGATGCGCTGTTCACTTTGGTCTTTCTATTGAATTTGCTGACAATAAAAAAACAAACTGCCGCTATATTTTTTCCTGATGTAACACCCCCATTATCAGATGACAGTGTGACAAGTGCAGCCTGTGTCAGTGCCTGTTTTCCCAAAGGAAAAGACTGCAGACTATATGTGGTGCTGCTTTTGTTTCTGCAGTGGAGTCCATCACTGACGTGTACACGGTGAGCCAGCTGAAGCAGAAGGCCCGGGAGGACCCTGAGGCTTTCTTTGGCATCACATACAGCTTCATCTCCAGGCTCGACCTCGACTCCTCTGTTTCAAAAGTCATCAGGACACGGTGGTAAGTTCTCACAGTGCATGTATTATTAAATAGTTACTGCACTATTTTTTGTTTCCCCTCACAGCTCTGATGTTCCACTCCAATTATTTGAACATGCTCAATGATATAAATTAGTTTCTCTGCCACTCGAGATGAGCTTTAGCTAATAAACTCCCTGATGAGACTGTTTTCCCTCCTGTCTCAGCTCCAGGTGTAAGTTTCAGGTGACTGATGACATGCAGAGCTGCACCAATGAGTTGTGTCCAGGGAGGGATCAGGCCCTTTCAGCCTCCACAGGCTTTGACCTGCTGGTGGACTTCACAGACCACACCGGCACCTTGCACGCCTGCACCCTCAGAAGCCCCGTGGCAGAAAAGACACTTGGCTGTACGGTCAGTATCGTTGCACAGAGGGATGTTTATTCAGCCCCAGGTCTACATGTAGTATCCCCTGTGTGCAGGGATTAAAGAACATAAGAGAAGAATCAATTAAAGGTGTAGCATGTGTGCGTCAGGTGAGATAAACAGCATTTTCATTTCACCTGTCGCAGACGGACGAGTTCACCAGTCTGACCGATGACGAACGGACTGCACTGAAGTGGAAATTTCTCTTGGAGAGATGCAAAATATATGTGAAGGTATTGTAGCTTTTGATTTTATGCTGTTTGTGTGTGTTAGCTCTAAAAGCAAGTCACAAGTTTAAAAAAATTCTTATAATGTGTTGTAGATACTGCCGTCTTCTAGAATGAAGTCTGGGGTCAGGGGGGTGGTCCTGGCCTGCTCGGTGGCTGACCCAGGAGAGGTGAAACAGCACATGTCTGCCTTGCTGCAGCGCCTGTGATCACAACACACACACTGACTGAGCAGGAGAGCACATATGTTGCAGTTGGCTGCTTTACCTGCTGTGTGGTACTGTTCGGACTGAGATGTTGACAAAAGGGCAAGAGTTATTCATACATGTGGGATTTATGGTGTGAGAATTGATACATTCTCTGCTTTATTTATATAAGTTAATTATTTATTTATTTAAATATATATAATATGAAGAGTGTACTGTTGGCTTGACTGCTTTATAAAACTGTTAAATAAAAGTTTAAAAACAGTTATAGCTTATGTCAGTATGTTATGTGTCAAATGTGTCAATCAGGAAAGGATATTTGATGAGCAGACAGTTACAAATAATAGTACAATAAGACAATTTTCTAATTATTAATTCATCTTTCATAACTACTTATCCTGTAAGGGGTTACAGAGGGGCTGGAGCCTATCCCAGCTGACATTGGGTGAGAGCTGGGGTACACCCTGGACAGGTCACCAGGCTAGCACAGGGCTGACACATAGAGACAGACAACCATTCACACTCACATTCACACCTACGGGCAATTTAGAGTCACCAATTAACCTGCATGTCTTTGGACTGTGGGAGGAAGCCGGAGTACCCAAAGAAAACCTACGCTGACATGGGGAGAACATGCAAACTCAAACCAGGAACCCTCTTGCTGTGAGGTCATCACAACAAACTACAAAATATTCTATATAGTTAAATGAGTCTATGAGTTGAATTAACACTTGGTCTTTTTAAACCATGTAGTCATTACATGTCTGTGGTGTATTTGTCCTGCTATAACAAAATAAGTCAGTAGGTGGCGGCAAAGCGTTGGTTATCAAAGCGGAACTTTTGAAACGTCGTCGTATGTTGCTAACGGACACATTACAGGGACGTACTGGTTTTCGACAACACCAACAACTGAAGGTACAGTAAACTTGTCAGATTTAGTTGTTCTGTTAACTTGTCTAAGTAGTAATAACTAATATCTCACAGTGAAATATCGTTAGAGACACATTGCATTAGCAGTGAAGTAGGAACGTTTGCTAACTGCATAAATCGCAGGGCCCGTTAACATAGCGACGGTATGCTACTATGCTAGCATTAGCCTGCACGTTATAAGCCAAATCTTTTATTTTCACAGTATGACAGTAATGAAATCACTTTCCTGTTAATAATGGACATGTGACGGCCTGAAAACTGCATTCACTGACTGTGTCTGATATTCCTACGCAGTGTCATACCTGCCTCAGTCACTCTGAGCAGTGACAGCCAGCAGTCAAGCATGAATGTGAACCAGGGGACGGTGGGCAGCGACCCGGTCATTCTGGCCACGGCTGGATACGACCACACTGTCCGCTTCTGGCAGGCTCACAGCGGGATCTGCACCAGGACTGTCCAGCACCAGGACTCTGTATCCTTACTCTGACTGATAGTGTGCTCTGGTAAATGAAATCTGGGACAGAGTTTACACTGTGATACAAACAGAGACATGTTTTGTCTTCTTGGAAACAAGGATTTGAGTTTCAGATGACTGGAGCTGGTGTTGGATGAAGTACCGGAGAGATAACTTGCCAGAAAATGACTGTGGTAGAAGTTAAAGTCACTTATTAGAATATGACTTGAGTAAAGTACTTGATATTTACTGCATTTAAACAGCAAAAGTCATTTAATGAGACTTAAGTATCGAAAATAAAAGTGCAAGTAACTGTTAACAAAAAAGCAAGCAGACAGAATTTTGAGAATTATGTTTATTTCTTCCTCACATGTACACCTCCTTAAAAATGAAGTGTACATTACACTCGAAGAAAAACTTTTTCACAACTTAAAGGATTTAAAGAACAAAATCCAGTTTTACCTTTCCTCCTATTCCTTCATTCATCTGCCTCTTCCTCTTTCCTTCCTCCCTTCTTCCTTCCCCATTATTTAGTAAGTGACTAAGATGCTGAGGGGAAATGTATTACAGCAAAAGTTTACATTTTATTTAGGAAATGTCGTGGAGTAAAATGTGAAAGTTGACCGAAAAGTAGTGTTCAGATCCTTAAAAAATACTTAAGCACTATAAAGATGTATTATTACTTTGTTTCATTACACCACTGGTCAGTTGACAGCAGAAAAAGTGACATTAGGACTTTACACTTAAGAGTTTAACATACTGTTTGAAAACAAGTTAGCTTTAAAATAGTGCACCCTGAATCAGAAAATCCCCTTGTGTCTTATAAAATCAACATGCTGTCAAAGGAGCTGTTGTTTACCATCTTTGAAGCAGCTCCAGGATTTGTCAGTGGATGACATCATCACTCCAGTGTGTCGGGACTGAGACTTGTTCATATCGACCGATTCCTTCCTTAACATTTGCTCCCAGCAAGTAAATTCACTTGAGGTCACACCTGACAGGAGTATGATCGCAGCTGCAGGTTGGTTAAGAATTTTTTAAATCTTAAACCTTCTCCTTATCCTGGGTTGCATGATAACATTCATAACAACCATGTCTCACATCGATGTCCACTCTGCCTTCTAGGTTATCAGCACATCCGCATGTACGATCTGAACTCCAACAACCCCAACCCGGTGATCAACTACGACGGTGTCAGCAAGAACATCACATCCGTGGGCTTCCATGAAGACGGGCGCTGGATGTACACAGGAGGAGAGGACTGCATGGCTCGCATATGGGACCTGAGGTACTGCAAAGGAACCTCACTGTGCTAAAAACACATTGATTACATTGTGTTGAGCAACCTAACTTTGATCCCCACTGCTCGTCTCAGGTCCAGAAACCTGCAGTGCCAGAGGATATTCCAGGTTAATGCTCCTATCAACTGTGTCTGCCTGCATCCCAACCAGGTGAGACGTTCAATGTTCATAAATTTGCACTTATACTATTGTTTGTTATTTTAGTAGTTTAGTGTATATGTGTGTGTTTTTAATGTAAGTCAGTTACAGTGTGTGTCAGTAAAGAGTCTGTGTTGTGTGTTTTTCAGGCAGAGCTGATTGTTGGAGACCAGAGTGGAGTGATTCACATCTGGGATCTGAAGACGGACCACAATGAGCAGCTGATTCCTGAGCCAGAAGTCTCAGTCAACTCCGTTCACATTGACCCAGATGCCAGTTACATGGCAGCGGTCAACAGCTCGGTCAGTACCCCAGCAGAGAAGGGTGTTGTATATTAATACTTTGGCGTGTTAAGTCATATTCATCCTCTTGGATCTCCTTAACAGGGGAACTGTTATGTGTGGAACCTCGCTGGAGGCATCGGAGATGAGGTGACTCAGCTCATCCCCAAGACTAAGATCCCTGCACACAAACGCTACTCCCTCCGCTGCAAGTTCAGCCCCGATTCCACGTGAGTGCCCTCCTCCTCCTCTCTGCACTCTATAAATCTTTCTCTGACGCAGTTGCTGACGATGAGTTTCTGTGTTTGTCGTCACCTCCAGTCTGCTGGCCACCTGCTCAGCAGACCAGACCTGTAAGATCTGGAGGACGTCCAACTTCTCCCTGATGACAGAGCTGAGCATTAAGAGCAACAATCCCGGAGAGACGTCCAGAGGCTGGATGTGGGACTGTGCTTTCTCTGGAGACTCCCAGTATATTGTGACTGGTCAGTACATGCGCTGTGGCAAGTTAGCACTACTTTGTAATGTCAGTGTACTTGTATCAAAACCATTCTATAACGAGTTAATCAGAGTAATGTTACTCACGGTCAGACATAAACACAAGGATTCCACACTCATAAAAACCTTGCTGTTTCAGATTTATGATGATTTAAGATTTTTTTTTTTTAACTAAAACAGTAGGAAAAATGTATGTTGTATTTTATGTGTAATCTTGAGTCAACAACAAGCTGCGTTAAGCGACACTCCACCTGCACACCCACTTGGACCCCTGGGGTCTAGATGCGCTCCTCACACAGGTGCTCCGGGAGTAAACACCAGGCGCTCTATGCGTGGTAACTATGGAAACAGTATCACATCTCCCTCATCACTGGTTGATTTGTTAGCTCGCCAATTATTGAAAATTAATTATTTGGCAAGTCAGTCACTTCCCATATTAAAAGACCATACACTGCAGTAATGCAAATTTAGATTTTGAGTTAAAGATTGGACATATACCTTCTTTTTAACTACGCGTTTGCATGCACATGATGGCTGCCTTGTGTCACCTGCATCCGTTTGGAGCATTGGTTGTGCATGTCCTCAGAAATTAACGCAACGTGGCCGCAAGATGTGATACACACGTGAACGGTCAGGGCAGTGTTGGCAGAACGAGAGAAAGAAACTTAACGTTGTCAAGATATGCTCTGCTTCTCGGGTTTGCCCTCTAGTGGAATCCTACAGTAACACACATAGTTGATAGGCAAGTAATGTGAGTAATTTCGTTCTCGATGCAGCCGGCTTTCTGTTCAAACGCATGGTTAAAAAGCAAGTAAATCTCCGGCCATATGCATTTGATAAAGCTGGACTTGGAATAGTCTATGAGAGTATGAAGCTAATTCTGTATTGATGCACATTTGAATAAAGATGTATATAGTGACTTTCAGAGCCTTTTAGAGAGAAGCAGGTAAAGGTTTGATCACTTCAGTGTAAAAACACCTTGAGGTAAATTCCTGGCTCTGACTCGTGTTTCCATCTGTAGCCTCCTCAGACAACCTGGCCCGGCTGTGGTGCGTGGAGACCGGGGAGATCAAGAGGGAATACAGCGGCCACCAGAAAGCCGTGGTGTGTCTGGCCTTCAATGACAGTGTGCTGGGCTGAGGAAGAAGAAGAGGAGGAGGAGGAAAGAAATGAAGAGACAGGAGTTGGCAGATGGTCTGTGGAGAGGTGGGACAAGGACAGAAAAGAAATGGACACTTTGGGAAATGTGCCTCAATTGGGAATTGAGTATTATTTCCCCAGAAATGATCATCTTGAGAAGGTGGAGGCGCATGTTTGAACACAACGATGAATCTCAGCTGTGTGTGGTACCCGTAAGTATTCAGCTGAGCAGCAAGGCCAAAATATGAACTCATAAATCCAGCTTAAAGGGCCAAGTACACCACATGTAAGCAAATTGGCACAAGTTTGATTACAGCATATGTCAGTGTCCATCAATGACCCTTTATGTTTTTAACGCCATCACTCTGTGCACAACAGGAGATTCTTTACAACTCTTTGTTTTTATAGTGCACCATATTTATTGTATTGAAAGGACCACATGTCTTGTCGACCTGGATGTGCTGCGGAATTGATATCTCTCCTGTGTATGTGTAATTCAATTTACAAAGTGACGTACTATTCTTAAACATCAAATGTGGATTAGGGAGTGTGGAGAGAAAATGATGTACAGAAAATGATTCCGCAGTAAAGACGTTGTTCAGAAAACTCCTCACAGTCTTTGAGTTTCTTCCTCTCTCAGAAAAATTGGCCACAAATACACAACAGTCTTTTATTGGACAGATCAAAACACTCTCATCACAACAGGAACGATTACACATAGTTATACTGCAGCAGTGGGTTACAGGAAATACAAAAACAGGGGATCTTTCTTCTGTAATCTCTGAAGTGTGCCACCAGAGAGGGTATTACACATGAAGAGAGTGACGATGGGGCTTTGGCGATAACCATGACAGCCTGTCTCCATCTCTTCTCTCTCGGAAGGATGGGAATAAATGGACTGGGAGGGTTGGCTGCTTCACTGGTTTACTGGCGGCTGTATGGCACAAAGGAAACAGTCAAAGCTGGCTTTTGTTCTGTGTATTTTTTTTTTCTTGTAGAGGGAGCTAAAAAGACAACTTTGTTTCCCTGATCTCTCGCTGGGAGCAGAGGAAGAGAACGCACAGTCACTCGGGCAGGTAGTAGAAGCACACGGACACGCAGATGTTGCTGGGAAAGCAGATGTCGATGCAGAAGTAGACCAGCCTCTGTTTCCCCGGGCCTGTAAACAAGACAGACACCACAGGTGACTCCTTGATACAATACAGTTGGTTTTGATCATTTTTTAAGAAATGTTTTTTTTAAATTATCTGATCCCAGCTTCTTAAATCTGAATATTTTCTGGGTTGTTCACTTCTCCATGACAGTAAACCTAATATCTCTGAGGTGTGGACAAAAAAAAACATTTGAGGACGTCATCTTGGGCTTTGGGAAAGAAACACAGATCTGTATTTTTCACAGTTACATGTAGACTGCTGAGTGGGTACAAGTATGTTTTCTTCAGTCTGTCATCTACTGCAACAGCAGAAAGGTCATTGGACATCATAGATTAGTCTTAGGTTTCATCCTGACACGTTGGTGCTTCATGAAGTTGCCAGCTGGCTCTTTAAAAACGCCATTCATTAATGAACTCTCTCGGTGTGTAATATGGCCATGCATGCTGTAATAGTATTTAAAATAACATGTCATCTGACACTCCAAAATGTCAGAACACTACAAAAAATGAAAACACACATTATATCACCATAATGCCTGTACAATCATTTTACCTTTGAAATGTTTTCCAAGGTGTGCAGAATGACTTCACACCTATTTGACCAGGATTTAACAGATATGGCTGGCATCAGTCTGTATTTTTTATTGTCAGAAAATCCCAAGAAAAGACCAAAACTAACATGTCTAAATATTTAGTCTGTTTTATCCTGTCTGTATCCTGAAGGCCACGTGTTTAAACTGAAGAAACAGATATTTTAAAGCTAAAGACCTTTACAGACCGGGGTGTGACGAATAAACGTTACGAAAATCTCACCTACGAATGTTTCACATCAGTACTTTTTGTATCTGCAGCGATGCGAATTTGCGACAGTTGCAACACTTCTTCATTAAAGGCTTTCGCAAATTCGAGGGTTTTCGAATTTGCATTATCTAACTGGATCCTATTGACCAAGAGAAGTGTCTGACAGCCTGTGTGAGGTAAGTTGTTGATTAGCCTATGCTACTGTAAGCTATTTTATTGAGTTTCCTTTTAGCGTAATGCCCTGAGTGAATTTGAGTTCCTTCTGGTAAGCCGTTTATTCTGTTCTTAATGTAAAAAGTAAGAACACAAGGAGTGGATCTGGTATGCACCGCCATTTTCATGGTTCAAAGGAGGATTAAAGTGTGCCGTCTGTGTTGTAGCTTATAATCCTTGTAAGTACAAGCTCAACATTATTGTTTGATGCCTTTAACCATGGTGCGAATGTTGTGCGAAAAATCGACGTTCTGGGAAAAATTATGTGGATTTTTAGCAGCACAATATTCGCATTCTGTATGCAAGTGTGCATGACGAAATCAACAGTCTGAAAAATTACACTGGCATGAAAATAATGAATTATTTAGATTTGGTATGTAAAGCCATAAAGCTAATGACACAACTGGGCACTGTAGCCTTTAGCAAACATTGGTTAAACAGGAGTTAATAGGGCATTTGTTGGGGACTATTTTTAATGGCGGATTAATACACATGTGGTTCGCTTGTGTATATTTACAGTGCGACAGCCGGATGGTGTATTTAGGATTGAGTTAAAAATAATCTACAGTGTCCATCGTCATGGTACTGAAGGAACATGTCACCCAGTGCAATGGCATGGAGGTTTAAGCACTGAGATACTTTCCAACCAGGGTGGTGATCAAAGTTAGATTATTTTTCCCTGAACATTGTCCTAACTTTTATAGAAGGTCTGGCATGTAGGATTTAGTGGCATCAAGTGGTAAGGTTGCAGATTGCAACCAACTGAAACATCTCCCGTGGCGTGGTGGCTGATGCAAATGGGCCTATCTAGGGACAAAGTTTGGTTTGTCTGTTCTGGGCTACTGTAGAAACAATGTCACGGACCTTCTCTGGAAGTAGATGTAAACAGGTAATTCTAAGGTAATGAAAAAACAAAACAATACTTAGTTTCAGGGGATTATACACTAAAGAAAACATAGTCATGAGTATTATATTCAATTACAGCCAGTATATCTCCCATAACCCTACACACTGGATATTAAAGTTTTGTTTTATGTCAAAGCGATCATGTCTAAAATACAGGTTCTCACCCTCGACCCTCCTGGTCCAGTGGACGGAGCTGTCCTGACACAGAGCCTGGAGGGGCTCCTCCAGTGTGGACACATCCACCTGACTGGCTGCCATCACCCCCAGGAACTCCGTCTGCCTCTGGGTCTCATTCCCGGACAGCTGGAACTGACTCTGCTGACGACAGTATCACAACATCTTCACAGAGAATCCACAACAGATGAAAGAGTTTTGTCCTCTATGGGACTGAATGGCGACTTCTAAGCTGAAGTGTCACATAATAAGTGTGAGAAATCATATTCGACTCACAGTGACAAAGTAAAATGAATAAATTGGAGTCAAAGCCAGGGAGATATGAAGAATACAGCCAAGATTGAAACTCAAGCAGCCATTAGCCCGATATCGTCGCTGATGAGGTCAACACAGCCGCACATTTGCGCTCCTACTCGTCACAAAGGCTGTGTGTAATTGCACCACTTACACCTGTGATTGGCTCCGATAGTGAACCACTTAACGTGTTGTTATGCTTGAGTGGGTCACGTAACAACCAGTTTTTCCTCCACTGAAAAGGCTAAGAAGACCATTGTGCTGCAGCATAGAGGGACAGAACACATTTTCTCCCCATCCATAAGGGGCCTATTCCTCCTATCATAGATTAAATGACTACACCGAGGAGCTGCATGAGATATGTGACACCACGAGACGGGATCACAAAAAACACTGGGAGACTCGACTCCAGGTGGAAACGACGCTATTGTGCCGAAAGATAAGGCGGAGAAACATAAGTCTCATCTCAGTTTACTTGCAAACTCCCACATCGTGGCCTTTCACCTGCTCGTTTTGTCCCACATTAATCATATCTAAGGAGCTTAACTCAAAACTGAATCAACATCAGAGATCCACGAATTTGCCTCAAAGCAGATACACACAGGCCCTTTCCTCTCTGCCACTTCACCAGCCTGTATTTTAATCCAACAGAGGAGTCTTAAAAGCTAAAAAGCCCTCACACAGAGTGGCCATTGTGCCCACTCCGTGGCTCAGGCTCGCTGCCGTAGCCTCCTGTAAGAAGATCCCGGGCACGCTGAGGGAGCCTGGAGGGATCAGATGTGCTGAGGAATTCAGCCGTGGAGGGCGAGAATGGAAGACTATATGGCCCTGTACGCTTCACCCCTCTCTTTGTACAGAGCGGCGAGGAAGTCGTGCAAAACCTATGAAACCCAGCAGGTCTTGGCTCAGTGGTGCTTTCGGGGATAAAGCTATGAGTCACGGTCAGAAAGGCCAGTTCACACATTAGCGAGGCGGTGACTTTACAAACACTTGGCAGAACTAGAAGGGCAAACGTGCTTTTACATTTGCCCAGGTGCGTTTTCACGTTGAGCTTTGTAGTCTCACATATCCTGAACGCAACGAGGGAGACCCTATTACATAACCTGATCGTTCAGTTCTCACGTGTTGAAATGTCACTACCTTGTGTGCGGAGTCGTTGAGGAGGGAGTGCACGTTGTCATAGTCAGACTTCTCCATCTTTCGCAGGAAGCAGCTCTCCTGGTTGACAGGTTTGTAACATATCAAACCCTGCAACACAACAGCGGAGAATCACACATCTCTCTCATCATCACACATCTCTCTCATTATCAGACCTTTTCTACTGTATCATTACCAACAAAACACCTTAAATCTTGTGCATGTCACCTGAACGTACATGTTTGATATCAAACATCACAGTGGACGTCTGATTTGTGGGTGAGGTCACAGAAAAAGTCACCAAGTCATTCTGCTGGTCCACAATAGCTGACTGGTTGATCAGAACTCCGGTCTGATCTGGAACTGTGATTCGGACAAGCTGCAAAGACTACAGAAGCAGACTCCCGGTTAATATCAACAATGACGAATACACAACAACATGTGGTCCTGGTGGGTGTGTGGTGACAGTCACGTACCTCAGAGTGAGGCTGCGACAGTCGCAGATGCCCAATCACACCGAGGGCGATGACGACCAGGAGCAGAGAGGCTGAGAGGCTGACCCAGAATGCCTTGTGTGGGAAGTGGGACTTGGAGGATGCAACAGAGCCCCCATCCTGCGCAGCAGAAACAGTGACAAGCTATTTAAACAGTACTTGACGCAAGCATCAAATGTGGCAGGGTGGGAAACCAACACTGCTGCTGAGATTTGTACTTAAAGGGAAAGTTCAACCAAAAATAAAAATACACATTCTCCCTTAGTTTAGTTAGCTGCAGAATGTTGGAGATATTGATTGTAGAGATGTCTGCCTTCTCTTGAATATAATGGAACTAGATGGCACTCAGATTGTGGTGCTCTAAACACCAAAAAGTGCATTTGAAGAACTCAACAGAAATCTCTCTTTCCAGAAATCATGACCTGGTTACTCAAGATAATCCACGGACCGTGTTGTGAGCAGTTTCATGTAGGAACTATTTTATTTCTACCGAAAAAAAATCCTGCCAATTGTTATCAAGAGCGCACAAAAAAAAGCGCGCAGCTACTCATGGACGAGAGGTTCATGACAGTGCGATATGTAAACATTAATGCCATCTTCCTTGGCTGAGCTGTAACATTAGCTAGCTTAGTGGTGCTAGGTGAGGTGGGAACCAAGGGGTCATCCCTATGTTCCCCGGGTCCTATATTCCTGGGTCCTATGTTCCCCCCTATGTTCTGCACCCGGGGAATATAGGACCCTTTTTTTCCGATGTTCCCCCCTGAAACATGAAAGAAAAACGCACTTACCTCATGTGATCGCATGATTCAATGCCCAAAGGCGCAGACAATGCTCCCCAAGACTAATTGTCGAATAGGCTATGCATGAATTGGACAGACACTGTCAACATTACAAAGGTATCAAGCTTCTCCATTCATTCACATAAAACCGATAGCCAATTACAACCTAGAATAATAATATTGGAAAATGCGCGTCACATGGGCTATATCTTATATGCAACATTAAACTATGCGGGAAAATGCTGAATTAAATCAAGGAAGCCCCACATAGGCTATTTGTCGTGGAATTCTGCAATTATAGTGGAGAAAATGAGCCCTCTCTAAATATATGTGACTCTTGGGGAGCATTGTCTGCACCTTTGGGCATTGAATCACGTGATCACATGAAGTAAGTGCGTTTTTCTTTCACGTTTCAGGGGGAACATCGGACCTGGCTTTTTTGGAAAAGCGGGGAACATAGGACCCTTTTCCGGAAAAAGGGTCCTATGTTCCCCGGTCCCTATATTATGGGGGAACATGGGACCCAGGGAACATAGGTACGGTCTCGGACCAAGTCATTGTTTTGTAAGTCATAAGTAAGGCTTCAGTCTTTGCTCGCAAGTCTCAAGGTAAGTGCCAAGTCAAGACTGACAAGTCCCAAGTCCTAAACTTTGAGTTTCAAGTCCTAAACAAGTCATAATGGGCTCTTCAGTAAAAGTAATGCCAGAAATACATTTACAAATATCTTGAATGATTTATAAAATTTGTCTTTCTTTGTTATTATTTATTGTTAAAGTTAGACTACACTTAGCTGTTAAGCTAACATTTAGCTAAGCATTAGCTCACTATGTTAATATTAGCCCAGCTTGCCGTTCTTTATGCAATATCAAATATCTAACTTTGAAGTCGTTGTGTCTTCGTCTGTAATTTTCAACCTATACAACAGCAATTTGTTTTTGTTGACCACCACAGTTATTGTACATGAACAAAATTACCTTTGGTATCAATTTTTTTTTTTAAATTAGCACTCAGTAAGGTCATGTCCGTTCTTCATGATTCTCTCCTGCAACTTGACTGGATGCTGTTGGACTAGTTCGAACAAAGCTGATCTGGGGTGAGGACTTGCAAGGAATGAAAAGTGTTAAATTTAGTTGATTCGGGAAATGGATTGACTTGTAGCACAGTTTTTAAACGTTTACTTTTGAATCTTTGGGCTTTAGGGAACAAATTAAGTATTTTCAACTCAAAAGGCTGAAGTCCAAGTGAAGTCAAAAGTCATTGGTGTTAAAGTCTAAGTTGAGTTGCAAGTCCTTTTTTCTAAAGTCATCGAATTTGTGACTTGCGTCCGCACATTCAGTGCTAGATGCTAGCAGTTGATGTACGGGTGCACGGTGATACAGTTGACGGGTGTAGTTTGGTAGACAGATAATAGTTTCTACATGAAACTGCTCTCAACAAGGACTGTGGGTTATCTTGAGTAACTGGGTCATGATTTCTGGAAGGAGACATTGCTGTTGAGTTTTTTGGTACTTTTGGCACTACAAGCTGAGTGCCATCTAGTCCAGTTATATTGGAGAGAAGGCAGACATCTCCAACGCTCGGCAACTCACACAAAAACAATCAAAATCGCTAAACAGCACAACAGGTAAAAGAGCAAGAAAATGTTTTGGGATGATATGTGCCTTCAGGGGAATATCTGAAAGACTCATCTTATTATGCAACTGTTGCTGGCTTGTAATGTAGTAAAAGTGGCTGGATATGAATACGCAAAAACAAACAGTGTCCTGCCTTGACCCCTTTCCTAGCTGATATACTTCCTTCAGTCAGAAGTTGCTCTACAAATTAAAAGCCACCTGCTTACCGTGCACTGAGCTTCCTCCAAACTGTTTTCTGAATGTTTCCAACACCTCACCATCCTGTGTCCCTTGACGGCTCCTCACTCGATCTGCTCCCTTCTCTTAGCTACCGGCATGGAGCTGTGGTCATGACTGAGACTCAATACACCTTCCAGCTTCTCTTTGTCCCTGTAGACCCCCCCCCCCCCTTCCTCCCTCTCCTCCCCATTAGTCTCACTGTCTCCCTCCCAAAACAGTCACCCACTTCACACAAAACTCCAAATCTTGCCAAACCCAATTTTCAAGTCTTGTCTTCCTGCAATTTCCTTCTTTTTTTTATGTCTAATATGACTTAATATGCCTCTCTAACATTATCCATCTTTCCGCTGCCCCTGCCCCCCCTCACTTGAACACACACTTACACGAGAGGAACTGGCTGCCCTCCGCGGTCCAGACAATGGACAAAGGGGTGAGGCAGGTGCAGCTTGGAAAGCCTCTCTCGTCAGGTGAGTGGAGATACGCAGTTCTGACTGTTGCATCATCCAGCCGATGACAGCCCAAGGTGACTTTTAAGCACAGGACCTGGAGGAAAGTTTGATGTGTTCACTTTGAACTTAAAGTCACAAAGAGCAGACGTTGATTTAGTAAAGATAGTGTGAATTTTATTATAGATTTGAGCGTTGCTTTCAGCGATTTGGGGAGTTAAGGACAAATCGGAGAACAAAGAAGGTACAAGGAAGACCTTTAAAAACATGTATGCTAATCACGGTTTCACTACTGAACTGACATGACATGACACGACTTAGTATGATTGCACCGTCCCATGAATGTAACTGCACATGTTTGCATTTTCAGCTGAGGTGTGAAAATACATAAAAACAGAAGCCAGACAAGTTCAGTGCCTTTAAGTCCCACTCTTTGCCTGTTATTTATAGACTTTAAAACAGCTGTAAACCTGAACACACATATATTGCCAAACTTTGACACACTGTGTGCTCATTTCCCTCCTTGAATTGACTTGGAGTTGCTTAAGGGGTGATTGCATCACAGGCAGTCTTTAAAGTACACTCTCCTTTCCCCCCAAAAGTGAACATACACACACTGAAACAATACTGTAAGTCATTGTTCTGCTGTTCTTTATAATAAATCAATCATTAATATGTTAAATAAGCAGGTTTTAATAATGGTTTAGTTAAATAAAGGAGTCTTTGTCTCCTGTCACGCAGCAGCTAGCTGCTTGGGTGTGACTTTGATACAGAGATGCATATAATCATATAAATTTTATGAAAAAATATTCCCTTTTAGAAGACAGTGTCATCTGGCATGTGACAGGCTAGCCTAACTCCTCAAGCTTATAGCTGCTAGGCTATCACAAAGCTACATTCAAGTCCTGAAAGACTTGAGTTTCATCCCTGCAGAGCTGGAAGGAGGTCTGCGATGCTCTCCACGTAATAATCCGGCACCATCCCCTGCCTCTCCGCGCAGCCGCTCTTCTGATGGGCCTCAGCGTCTGCCAACGTGCTGACCCCCGTGAGGGTGAGGAGGGTCTTCAGGCCGCAGTTGGAGCCCAGCAGGATGTCGGTGTCCAGGCGGTCGCCAACCATCAGGCAGCGGTCGGGGTCCACGCCGTATTTGGAGGCCACGCAGTCGAACATGAAGTGGTTGGGTTTGCCTACTGTCTGGGCCTGGCGCTGAGCTGCTGTCTCCACAGCCCTCAGCAGGCAGCCTGTACCTGGGGTAAGGAAAGAAGGGCAGAAGGTGAAGAGACCTTTCATTCATTTCCCCTAAATATCCGATCTGTTTTATTTCCTGTGTTATCAATTGACCAGGGGTGGGGCTGGGGTTGGTGTTATGGATCAAAATGATAAAAATAGTTGGAGAACAATTAGATTTGGCAACCATTAACAAAACAGAACCCGTTTGGTGCCACCGTTTCATTCAGCTGCCCTGTCTCAAGTGGAATAGGCCTGTGTCTTCCATGCCTAATAGGCAAGGTTTGGGCAGGTCCCCAAATGTTTATAATGTCTGGCTCCATCCCTGTAATTGACAGTTTCATTTACCTCTGTAAAGTAATCCACTTCAATAAAAATCTGACTTCTTGTGGAGCTTGACATGTCATACAACTTATTAGGCTAAGTGATCTAATGCCTACTTTGTCTTCACTGAGCAAGGTGCATCAAGTTCGACTTTCTGATTCAAGCTTTGACATTATTTGTTCCATTCACCTCAAATATGAGAGTGTAAAATAAAATCTCCCATAGGCTTTGAAAGATGTTTTTAGGTAAGTTTTTGGCTTACAGTTAAAGTTATAATGGAGTGTCAACTTTGAGAGCATTTTGAATGGGTGGAGCCTGAAGGTTCAGACACGTGGGTGTCGAAGTTTCTACCTGGAAAAGATATGCCTTTGTGTCCTAAAAAAAAAGGCTTTTCCAGGAAGTAGGCTTAATAAAACAGTTCCTTCCTGCATCTGACAGTAGTATTCTAAGTATTCAGTATCAGCATGATTTTCTTGAAAGTATGCAGGTGTGAGTGTATGGTTTTCTTAGTTATCAGCCTCAGCTCTCTGGCCCTGCATTTATCTTAGCCTAACTACAACTTGGCAAAAACTTTTGCATACTTGTTCTGATACAACTGGATTACTCTTAAACTAACAGGTAGGTTGAGTGTGAGACCTTGAAGTGTGTAGAAACACCAGTAATTCCGGTTAGCTGGTGCTGCAGTATGTAATCTGCTGTAAGGCAATATAATGTGTCTATCAAGTGTGTATCCCTACCTGGGACGGCCTTGCCCCCCTCCAGAGGCAGCCTGGTGTCCCCGTTGGTTCCCACAAACAGACAGTCCGGCTGGGTCAGGTACTGCAGGGCTCTGTTCAGCTTCATGTAACTGAAGTGTTCATCAAAGCCGACCACCACCGCCTTCACCTCGGGATCCAGAGGCACGGTGGCCCAGTCGTGCTGCTTCCCGGTGATGTGGTCAGGTCCCACCCCGGTCTGCTGTATCCCCACCGCCTCCAGCTCTTCTCTCATGGCATTGCTCCCTATCAGGTACACTTTGCCCTCCAGCCCGCAGACAGTCTTCAGGTACGCGGCGGAGCAGTACGCCGTCCCGAACACCTCCTCCTCGTTCGCGTTGAACCCCAACATGGCCATTTTGTCGGCGTACATCTTCCTCGTCTTGGTACTGTTGTTGGTGACGAAGAAGACCTTCTTCCCCTTTTCCTTGAGCAGGTTCACGACTTGAGAGGCGCCGGGGACGGCCTGGTCCCCCCGCCAGATGACCCCGTCGCAGTCAAACAGGACGCTGTCCACCGAGTCCAGCACCTGTTTCACCAGCGCGCCGCTCAGCCGCGTGCATTTTGACCCAGACATCAGGGACGAGTCAGATTCAGAGATGAATTAACTGTCCGGACGGTATGTCCCGTTACTACACGGTGTTTCCGTTACCAAGCAAAGTCACGAACGTTACAGCTGGCATAAAGTTAAACACTGCTGTGGGTAGAAACGCGTTACGTTAGCGGCAATTGTTTGCTTTAATGAATGTAGTGTTGAAATTCTCCGAGAGAAAACCTGACCTTCCACTGAGTGTTACATCAATTCTGCGCCTACTTCCGCACCGGCTTAAAGGGACAGGAACCAAACACGAACAAGTACAGTCCCACTTCCGGTCAGGCTTCTGTCACTAACCACTGCCCACAAACTGTAATTGTCTTTCCAAACATAATACTGGGGTAGTCTAAGCTACACAGCCAGAGCCAAACACCCAGTTATTTTAGCTTATATTCTTAGCATCACACTCAAAGGCAGAGCAGGGGGTGTCCTCTGAGGCTCCTAATATTTCCTCAAAACCCTTCATCTGTTATTTTAGGGATGCACGATATTGGATTTTTTTTGCCGATATCTGATATGCCAATATTTATTAACTCATATGACTGATAACCAATACCGATATTGATTAATCCACTTTCTTCCCTACGTACTTTTAGTGAACATCAAGTCTCCTCTGTGGTGGAATTAACATCATATTATGCATGCATACTCTTAGTATGATGGCCCACTAGCAGATGGAGACATAAAATACAATACTTTTCAAGGTATGTATTTATTGTGCAAAATAATAAAAATGTGAAAAGTTTCATGTTATAACATGATTTGTGTTGTAAAAACGTGAAAAGTTTCATGTTATAACGTGATCATTTATATCGTAAGAACGTGAAAAGTTTCATGTTATAACGTAATAATTTATATCGTAAGAACATGAAAAGTTTCATGTTATAACGTGATCATTTGTATTGTAAAAATGTGAAAAGTTTCATGTTATAACGTGATCATTTATATCGTAAGAACATGAAAAGTTTCATGTTATAACGTGATCATTTGTATTGTAAAAACGTGAAAAGTTTCATGTTATAACGTGATCATTTATATCATAAGAACGTGAAAAGTTTCATGTTATAACGTTATCATTTGTATTGTAAAAATGTGAAAAGTTTCATGTTATAACGTGATAATTTATATCGTAAGAACGTTAAAAGTTTCATGTTATAACGTGGTAATTTATATCGTAAGAACGTGAAAAGTTTCATGTTATAACTTGATAATTTATATCGTAAGAACGTTAAAAGTTTCATGTTATAACGTGATAATTTATATCGTAAGAACGTTAAAAGTTTCATGTTATAACGTGGTAATTTATATCGTAAGAACGTTAAAAGTTTCATGTTATAACTTGATAATTTATATCGTAAGAACGTGAAAAGTTTCATGTTATAACGTGATAATTTATATCGTAAGAACGTTAAAAGTTTCATGTTATAACGTGGTAATTTATATCGTAAGAACGTGAAAAGTTTCATGTTATAACTTGATAAATTATTGCAAATAGCCAAGTGTCAAATCACAACTGGAGTATATGGGTGCACCTCCTCCCGAGACTAAATACTGCATTATAATGTGGAACTTTTAATGTCCTAACAATATAAATTATCACATTTTAATGTGAAACTTTTCACGTTCTTACAATATAAATTATCACGATATAACGTGAAACTTTTCACGTTCTTACAATAAAAAATTATCACGTTATAACATGAAAATAAATTGTTATAATGTGAAAAACTTCTTGTTAGAACAATAAACTTTTCACGTTATAACGTTATACTGACCCGTTATTTTTTTCCTGGTGTGGCAGCAATACGCTTCGGTAATCCTCCTATGCTACTTCCTTAACAAATCTGATATACCTGCGTAAGTATTCTTCTATTTGCCAAATACTCAATTCACAGTACTGAAGACCACATTGACTTGGCATTGCTGGAAATCACTGATTTGCAATTAGCAGCCCATATTATTAGGCATGGATTCAAAAATCGCAGATTTGTCAGATAAACATTTCTCCTGTGAACTCTTCTCCAGCATAGTATCACAAAAATAGGTGTCATGATCAGTAATGCTGTTCCAAATTCCTACCCTACATGTGCATAATATGTTATGTAAGTTAAAAAACAGTACCATCAGACAAGTTTTGCCACTTTTGGAGGGAGTGAAAATCATTCATCCTCAACATTTAATGTGTAATGGTTTCAGAATGATGAAGACAGTTGGAGAACAATAAAATACAAAATACATTGTCCACTCTACAGGAAGTTTCTTTACTTGGCATATACTATGTTTTTCCCAAATGATGTGCAGATTTCAAGGTATTCTATTATCTTAAATGGTTAAAAAAAAAATAGCACAAATAGCTGCCATAAATGGGAAGGGGAAAAAAAACCCTCCCCTCTGGCTTTGGGCTTAGCTGCAAATGTTTACAAAGTCTGGCTCTGCACCTAATCAAACTACAGTTCCCATGAGTCTTCAGGGCAAATGTTCAAAACCTAGTGGGAGCTATGTTTGATTTGATGCTAAAGAAACAGCAGAAGTACGTATGACAAATCCAAAGACACAAAAATAGAAAACACATTAAAAAAGTAGGCAAACGTTCAACATGTCGATTTGTTTTCTGTAACGTTGTTTTTTTTTTGCAAAATATCATTTTATTTTGTTAGTGTTTTGTTCAGTGTTGTTTTTTGCATCTCAGGGTAACCGTACCTATCCCATAGCATGTGAATGCAACTTCCATTTTTGCATCTGTGCTGTCAAACAGGCACAAATTAAGTAGTTAACACCATTGAACTGTCATGAACGTCAGTGTACAGCTCCCCCTGCTGGCTTCATCGACCCCCTGGCAGATTTTAACATTAGAAATGATTCATCTCAAATCCCAGCCTACCCCCAAAATATACCCACACCTGATAAAAATACATACAGTGCAACATATTCAAAAGCTGATTCATAATGCCTTTATCATGTATTGAAAAAAAAAATACAATAAGGAGGAGGTATGTTCCAGCTTTAGAAGCTTTCATGTCTTAGTTGATGGCAGGCAAAAAACTTGCAGTTATGACATTTAATTAACAGACAACGATTTGATCCAGCAAGGATTACCTTTGCGTATACTGCCAGTGTTGCCAGAGCTTTCCAATAAGATGCAGCACCTTGTGGGGGATAGACAACGGAGCCCATAAAGAAATCTCTAAGCTTTATTTCTTCAGTCAGAAGTAGCTCCCAGGGGATGTACAGTAAAAGCAGCATAACAATACAGATGGCTGTATTTTTTCTTTAGTTGTCTTTCTTCTGAACAGGTTGCAGAGGAAAGAAAATCTCTCCCAGGTTTCGAAGTAGCCCTCTGCTGTAGTAATATCTTTTTGAGTGGTCTGGCGCTGAGCCACAGAGATTGTCCGCTGTTGTAGTTGGATGGCAGTGCTGACAGACGTAACCTCGACTTTTGTACCACTCATTGGAGGTCTGGTTGACGAGAGCCAGGTAGGAATGGAAAAGGGCGTAACCCGCCAGGAGGAAGAAGACGAAGACCAGAAATCCAAGCATGAAGACAATTCGGGGGAAAGTCAGGAAGAGATGCTGGAGGGAAAGAGAAATAAGAATTATTTTAAATTCAACATGACAGATTCAGAGTAAACATGGCTGCAACATATGTATACGATACACAGTGTGTCAGCAGTACTGAGTCTCACCTGTACAACAAACAGAGGCCCTGCTGCCTGCTGCTGGCCAAACTCATCTATATAACTGGCCCTCAGAAGCCCTGACCGCAGTACGGCATGAAACAGCATGTCTCCTGTTAGCACGGCAATGTCACCCGCCATGGCGCACACGCTGAAGAGGTACAGCAAGAAGTAACCTGTGTTCTGAGCACCGATGCAGTTGTTCACCCAGACACAGTGGTGGTCGAAACGTTGGACACACCTGTTGCAGACCCCTGAGACAAAGACAGTGAGCACTGAGTGTAATTCTATGTTTCGCTGAAATAATACATTCAATATTTACTATGGTACAAATGTATCACTATTTATTATTTATCTACTCACTGCAGTGTTTGGAGCGAGCCGGTTTGACAAGCTGGCAGGTTTCACAGGAGACTCCCGGGTGAAACAGCCTCCTGTCGTATGGATAGATGTGTAGCTGGCCAGCGATTTTCTTCTTCGTCACTGTGCCTGCCAGAGTCGAGAGGAGAGAGTTGAGTAAAAAAAATACTAAAGTGTAATCACACAAAACACATATTAGTATTTCAGACCTTAAAGGGATAGTGCACCCAAAAATGCCTCTCTGTGCACCGCGTTCACACGGTGCACAGAGAGTGAGAATGTGAATTTTCATTTTTGGGTACACTATCCCTTTAATATGACAAGGAGATGTCTGGTGATTTGTAGTTTATTTATACCTCAGGCCCACATGACCTTTCTCCTGACCAGAGCTAACTTGTGAGTGATTTTCTCTGCTCATTCTTGCAAATCACAAGCTGAAATTATCTTTCATACGTTGAATTAACTTGAGTCATTTAAAGTCTGTAAGAACTGATACTTAATGCAAAAGCTTTCTTGCACGGCCTTATAATCACTTGTAAGGTAGACTATCATCACTCTTTAAGATTAAATTGAATGATCCTTGTGTGGAAATTAATAGCAAATGTTAATGTGTAAACAACAGAAAAATTCAAGCACACAAACCAAATATAAACTTAACATTAATATGAAAAGACAGATGATTTAAGTTGAGTTTGGTTTCAAGAACGAAACAGTCATAGAAAGCAGAATCTGGCAATCCCAAGGCATGGACTCACATGAGGATTAAATGTTTTACTGTATCACAGGTGATGCTGTGTAGCTTGTCCCTTGACTGTCAGGCCCCCGTAGAAAATAGTTTCACCCTCCGGGTGACAAAATTAAATTACTGATTTGCATGGCTGATGGCTGATATGTAATTACCAACATCCTCAAAATATGGCAGCACGCTGACAAGGAATACCACCTGATCAAGCCAAAGTTCACCTCCCCTGCAACCAAAAGCAAATGTGTTTGAATATATTTCAGCTAATGTAATATTAACCTGGATCTCTCCTGATGCAGAGGTAGAAGAAGAAGGTCTTGATAGCCAGCAGGACGTAAGGCACAGACAGGCTGGTCAGAGTGGTGTCCATCTCCCTGCAGAAGCCAAACACCTCATAGGTGAACTCTGCATACACAGCAGCCTCCAGCAGGATGTGCAGATAGATGAACATGTTGTTCCTGCAATTACAAGCAAATATACAGGATGATACTGGTAGAGATTGGGAAAAAAGTACAACAGAAGACCAGATACAGGCTTATGACAATGTATTTATTTCTGGGGGACACTTTAACTACAAACCTTTGATGAAACAGTCTGTGCATGGTCCACTGTGAAAACGTTTGGAGCCATTTTGGCGTCAATGGTGCAACTACCTGTGAAAATAAATCCAGCAGCTTTACTTGCAGTGTGTGTTTGTATTGTGATAAATTGCTCCAATAGCGCCACACAGTGTCGCTTTTTTAAAGTGCACTTATAATGCTTCTTTCCTTACCTTTCCCACATAGTTGAAGAGGATAGTAAAAGGGGTTTGCTGCTGGCCTGAGTATTTGCAAACTAGCACGATACATGTCAGCACCACTACTACGTAGATAGCGAACAGGGTGAGGAAATCCATGTCTCACCTGGCGGCTTCAAAGAGAC
Organism: Epinephelus moara; assembly: GCF_006386435.1. Classification (NCBI taxonomy): domain Eukaryota; kingdom Metazoa; phylum Chordata; class Actinopteri; order Perciformes; family Serranidae; genus Epinephelus; species Epinephelus moara. Next base: position 25,148,423 of record NC_065518.1, on the reverse strand, counting down.
AAAACAACAGGTGTTTGTGGCACAAACTCACCACGAACAGGTAGCAAACTCACTCAGAAGCTACACTTATATTACTATAACATTTGTATGCTTGCTTAAACTTAGCGAAGACTTTTAAACGATATAAAATTGGCTGTGTCGCATAAAACGACTCGTATGAGCAACTTGGCGTTAGCATGCTAACCTACGTCAGTGCCCAACGTTAGCGAACATGTACACCTATTACTCATTCCTTTACTCCCTAGAGCTATTTAATTATTATTTAAGCCTTACCTTCTAGTCGAGGTCACACATAGCTACCTTGTAGTGTTTTATCTCACGTCAACATAGCTGGTATTGTTAGCGCTATGGCTACCAGCATCACTTTTGGTGCTGCTGTGTAAACAATGCTACTTCCTTAGCATCTTCCAAGCTAGCAGCTAAAGGGGTTGTGCTAGTGTGGAGGCTGACACTGCTGAAGGAGGGTGGGTGAGAGCATCTGTTTGTATGTAGCTGCATATGGCTGTAAATGTGAAGTTTGTCCACATATTAATAGTTGTACTGATGCATAATGCTAGAAAGACCTAAATTTACATCCTGCATCCTTTTTTAAAAGTTTACAAATAAGTTTTCACCCATTTTAGAGTGTCTTGAATGCCTTTCTCTCAAAACTGTCCCCCATGTGTTTATCAGAAGTTTGTCTTTTTAGCTGTAATTTAAGCAATGTGATACACTCTTAGCTTTCACTTGGATTCACTTTATTAACTGCAAGGATCACAGCACCACCCAAAAAGTCAGACACAAAATCAGACCCCTGAAGAGGACTGGACTGTTTTCAGCATTTTGGCTCCACTTACTTAGTCTTGCTTTCTCTTCTGTTACTGCCATCCAGTGCTCCACACAATGCAACAAGGCATCACAAGACACCTGTTGGATCTGGTTGCTGACATGGCCCAACACTCATATTACAGCGGGCAGTGCAGGAGAGGGGAGCGTTACTCTTACTCAGGAGCTCTGCATGCACATCTCTGGATGCCGTTTCAAAAGGTACGGGATGTTTTGATATGCTGTTGATCATTTTAGTTGTGTCTTGTGTTAGATATGTGGTGGGTGACAATGCTTTGAGTGTATCTGCAGTTGCAGTTTGAGTATGAGAAGTGTTCCTAAATGCTTTTCATCCCATTTATGACTGATAAAGTGCCAGTTTTGCTTGTTTGCAGGTCCCTTTTTATTTAATATAAAAGCATAATCTGAAGCATAATGTAGACATGCTGAAATGTATGAATAATTTCTCTGAGGAAGAATTATGTACGACTAGCTGAGTGAAAAGGCTGAGCCACTTTTATCACACTCGATTGCCTGTGAAATGTCAATTTTCTGTCTGTCACACATGAGTAGCTGTCTTGGCTGTAGTGTAAGAGGAGAGTTCAATTGGAGTGAGCAGTGTCTATTTGGAGAACCAACCATTTGTGTTTAATTATTCAGTTGGTACTGGACTGCCTGTGCATTGCCACCAATAACAGTTTGCAGTCCAATAACCGGCAGGCTTCCTCAGTACTTTCTCTGCAGCTTTAATGAATTCTCATTTGAATTAATTACTGACCGCAGCTTTCTAACTGCTGTGTACAAACCTACTTCTGGCTTAACACCATATAACAAGTGCATCTGAGGTGCACCAAAGATAAATAAATAGATAGAAAATAAAATAAAATCTCATATTCAAGGATGAAAATTACCTTTGCGTTTTAGTGACCTCAAAAATGTATGTCCAATATTCACTCTCCTGGCTCTGACACCAACTTGTGACAAATTTACCTGGGTCTATAGCTGCTAAATTCTCCACCATGTTCACCAGCTAGTTGTTAGCTTTGCCGTTTGTTGCTGGGCAGGTAGAGCACTGTGGGTTTCTCATACAACAGTTATGTGTAAAAGAAAACAAATGAGATAACGATGCTCAAATGAAAGGTGCTAAATTCTCTATAAAGCTGAAGCTAACAGGTGCAGATCTCTGTCGGTTCATCATTATGAGTTAATCTGCACACAGTGCTGATACAGAGAAAGTCACTGAACACACACCCCCAGTTACGTGGTGGGTTTGTTGCTGGAGAGAATGCAGTAATAACCACAGGTTGAGGACCATTTAATTTTCTTCCCTGTTATTTCATCTATGCAGCCTGGGGTTGAAAATCTAATTGCAGAATTTTTAATAGCTTTGGCACTTTGATAATATCAAACACATAATTAAAGGAGATTGTATCATTTTAAACACATGGTTCGAAAACATATTTAAATATTGATTCTTCTGACAACCTAACTATGAGTCACTGCTTCCACATTACTCATAGTTATTCATTTTAGTGCTATTATGGATTACAATATTAATTAGTGCACTTTTAGTAGGACATTATGACATTGTTTCAGCGCCACCCCAAAGGAAACACACATATCATTTGTTTTTCTAATACAAGATGATCTGACAGCCACAAGGATATTGTCAGGACTCTAAAGCTTTAATCCTTTCACTTCTTATTTTTGGTTTTGTATAATATTATGGTCATTTGCAGCATTGACGATACACGGTTTTGAAAATGTTTAAAAGGTTTAGGTTAGAAAGGCAGGCAGCAGCGCTCACTGCGATTAACTCACAAATCTGATTCAGGATACAGAAAGAACAGGCTTAAATCAATGAATAGACCACACCAATTGTCACCAGAATGTTCTCATTTTTCAATAAAACGAATTTCAGCAAACCAATTTGGAAGATGATTTATCATCTAAAAATGTATACGCATCATGGCTTTAACCCCATGATACTGTTACTGCACAAAACTGATCAGCTCTTGTGTTCAGCAATGTTAAATTACTGTTATTCTCAACGGACTCTGGCTGTGAAGAGAGCGATATAACGGCTCCAGATTGATTGATTGCCTTTCTTTAGATAGCTAAAATACATTTTGCTGCTGCCTCCATCCACAGCAGTACATTGCTTAGCTTATGTGGCTGTACTCCTGCCTACTACTTCAAACTGTGGGTGTGCCGACCACTATCTACTGTAGGTAATACACTGACTATGGATGAGTACCTCATATAACCCCACTTAAAAAAAATCTGCACTATCCCTTTAAGCCTAAATTGTGAATGCCTTCATTCCAGCGTTGACCTAAACTCAGCCTCTGATGCAGATGGTATTGTGACACTGCAGTGTTGTCATTTGGTATGCACAGGTCCTGTGTGGTTCCAGTGCTGTCGCTGTCTGTATTCATTAAGGGAGGGGAGCATGTGCTCCTTCAGTATTAATGACAGGGGGGGTGGAGGAGTGCAGAAGATTCAGCTCATAATCCTACTAATCCTACAGGCTAAAGTCTTAAATTGCCCCCACTCCTTCTCAATGGACTGAACATCTCAGTGTGCTCACACACAAATGGACACACAGAATTCCAGGCATGCAGACGCTCCAATTAGTACTCATCAGGCTTTCTTGCATCGACGCAGAGTGATTCTGGGGCAGCAGCGGTCCCTCGGAGAGCCACCTAGCCAAGAGAGGAGGAGGAGGAAAAAGACACATTGGTGTATTTATAGAAAAATGAGGCCTCACAATACCCTTTTTGGAGAGAGAATTATTAAGGAACCGAGGTGCGCGGGTGCATGCGTCCCAGTTTTCTGATTAACACTGTGGTAGCAGGCTGGCCCGAGGATGAATCAGGGATGAGACGCAGGACTAACTCCTTGACACACTCACAGAGAGACCGCACTCGCTTCTCATGCGCACTCACCGTTTGCTCATGAGGACACTGCTGAGGTTTCAGGGTGGAAGAATGGGGCAGTGTTCTGAGTTTGTCACCCTCTCTGTTTGACTTTGTGTCGATCCTTGTTTTTTTTTGTTTGTTTGTTTTTTTAAACATTACACTTAAGAAGACAGATTGGATATCAGGCTGCCAGCAGGCCGCCTGCTATTTGACATTCAAGATGAAGAAGTTTTTGCAAAACAAAAAAGGCAGATACTCTTTCCGGCGGGGCTCTCGGTATCCATCCAAAGATTTCTGTAAGTCTTTTATCAGCTGCGTCCACTGTGTGGATCCTGCTGCGCTGTGGCTTTGGACGATGTGGAGCACATCATTAGCTTCCAGCTGAGCTAGAGGGCTTATACTGTAGCAAAAGCCAACATGTCCATATTTGTAATTCTGTATTTGTCATATTAGAGTTGTTTTTGAAAACTGTCACATGCGGATTAATTCATTATCATTTTAATATTTCACTCCAAAGTTTGGCCTACAAGTGCCTCTTTATATGCCAGTTTATTTGGTTGTTATGTGATGCCACCTTGTATCTCTCACCTGGTTAGAAGGTATAGGTGCAGCCAGGGGTGTGCTCCATCACATAATTACCATTCAACAGGATAGTCTTGCATGTGCACGGAGTAAAAAAAAGAAAATTGCTGGGGGAACTTTTGTCTCTCAAGCTAATTAAGGTCACAATCTCTGCGATGCCTTAATTTGATTGGCTGCTTTGAAGCTTGTGAACCAGGTCAGGGAGCGCTGAGTGTGTCATGGTTCAGGGTAGAGGGTTACAGAGCCGCACTCGATAGTACAAGTTGAGACACAGGAGACAGCGGCAGGGAGAAGAGATCGGGCACGAATGCATAGAAGTAGAGCTCTGTTAAGACATGCAAAGGAGTGTTTGATCCAGAGGTGTTCTTGCAATGTCGATAGACTTGAACATATTGGCCACAGTGGGTGAGTGTGTATCTCTCTTCATGTTTTAGCAAGCTGTGTCACAACCTCGTAGATTTCTGTCTGCAGTGATGCTCCAAAGTGCAGGACCTCACTCTGTGAAGTCCTTGGATTACAAGTGCTAACTTCCATCCTCAAATATCAGCGTCCTTTTTTAACCCACCCTCTCATCCCTTAAGTCCTCAGCATGCCGTCGTCCAATCAGGGCTGGCCTGAGGAGTTCGGCTTCCAACTTGGTGGCACTGGACCCAGCTACATCCTATCTGTGGAAGAGGGCAGCAGCGCACACCTGGCGGGGTTGCAAGCTGGGGACCAAGTCCTGGAGATCGAGGGCCACAATGTGTCAACACTGGGTCCTCAAGCTGTCATCGCCATCGCCCAGACTCAGAAGAACATCCCTCCCAGTATCGGAGTGGTGTCCCGCATACAGCAGGTATTACTCAAGTTACACATCGTAGTCCAGACTCACTGATCCGGAGATTTTTTAAAGTAAGTTCTTAAATTAAAAAAACAAAATCATATTTATTACAGATGGACATCATACCAGGTCCGGACGGTCGTTTCGGATTCACCATCGTAGGAGACTGCCCCCTGCTGGTGGAGGACTGCTCGCCTTGCTCCCCAGCTGGCCGCGCAGGTCTGAGGGCCGGGGATTACGTCATGGAGGTCAACGGCATCCCCGTTAGGCAGCACGAGACGGCCGCAGCGCTGATCAAAGCGTCCCAGGGAAGAACGCTCCGTCTGGGGGTGCTGTGTCTCGGCCCGAGGCAGAAACGTAGCATCAGCATAGAGGACAGTCAGATGGGAGGAGAGGGGGCGAGACTGGACCGGAAGCATAAAGCTCTGGAGTTCAACAGGAAGGTACGTTGAAATACGCATCTGGATGTAGGTTCATTTCTATAGGGCAGTTTAAGGACACTTAGAGAAGTTTGCTTATTTTACAAGGTTTTTAATGTCGTCTTCTTCATGGTTTCAATCAGAATTAGCTAAATTGTATTTGAATCTGCTTAGAGCTGTGGGATTGGGACCCTTCTGTTGTAATGGACATGCTACAGCCATGTCTTTGCAAATGTTATAGCAATACTTAAAGAGTTTCCTTCTAACAGGGCACATAGTTGCTGTGTTAAATCCTTAAACATCCAGCAAATATATGTGTGAAGTTTCAAGCATTGCACAGGTGTAAGCCTTAAATAGTTTATGATGAAAGGAGAAAAACAGAAGCCCACAAAGCTGAAACACTTTTGGAGGGATAGGAAAAAATACTAGACTGGAAAAATGAGATTTAACCCAAGCTCGAGACCAAACTCAATAGCTCTCAGTAAGCCCATTTTCTTTATTTGAACTGCAGAAGAAGTGTCGTTATGGTAACAATCTGGCACGGCGACAGCATCGACCCTGTTTTTCATTTCACCTACTTGTCCTCAAACCCCTCTCAGCCTCTGACGTCATCATCCTTTCACCGTCAGGTCGACCAGATATTAGGTGACGAGCCTGAAGTAAAAGAGAAACTCTTCGCCGTGCTGAAGCAGTACGCGGCCGAGAAGAGAGTCGAGTGGTTGGCCGCGGTGCTGCCTGAGATACTCACCACGGATGAGCACCGGCAGCTCATCTCCAGCATCAGGTAAGGGCAAAGCACTTCAGCTCATGTTACAATCGATTGCCAGACATCGTGTAGAATAGAGCTTTGATTTTCTGCTTGAACTCGATTGGGCTGGCTGAAGTTTCCTGAGGCTTGAATCGGGTCAAGTTTGCTTCGATTTCCTGGTGGTTTTTTTTTTCAAATATAGACCTTATACATGAATAATGTATGGGCTGTGTTGCCATCAACCCATCCGGACTCCAACTTCCCACCTCTGACTGAGTTTCTGGGCTGTGCCTGACATTCTGTAGAGGCAGTGCATGTTGGAGCTCATAAATGTCTGTTACCACATTGAGAAGACTTTAGTTGACTTTAGCTCGCAATAAATGTTGTAATGTTAATTTAAAGTTATCAGTCAGGCTCGGGCTCAGAACTGCTGCAGTGAATCGGGCTTAGGTCGAGCTTGGATAAAAATGTGCAGACTCACGTAGGGTCAGGTCTGATTTTTATGGGCCCTATCATGGATCTAGTATAGACTCCAATGCTTATAGAAAGTAGAGGAAAGATTTGAAAGATGGCTGCATTCTTCTGTCTAATCCACTCTTTGAAACCATGTGTAAATTTAGCAGAGTGGCCTACCACCGCCCATACAAAGCAGCATCCTGAGACACATATAATGTAACCAAGACATCCCTTGTTTGAATATTGCTGGAGGACTCTTCTTCTTCGTTATCCCCCTCTGTTGTCTACATTCTCCCCATGTTTCCTGTCATTCTATGCTGCCAAACTGTCCATTAAAGCCAAGGACAGTTTGTACTTCTGCAAAGCTCCCAGTGATGTTCAATTATTACACCCACTCTTGGTATTGTGTCCCACACAAACCCCCTCTTGTCATTTTCAAGTCCCAGCGGAAAGTTTGATAATCTGCAGGGATTTAAGTAATAACGAGTGCGTAAACAGGCTTTTCCTGTTGCTCATTCTGCAGGATGGATTAGAGAGGGGGGGTCTTGACCGCTGCCAGCCATTTCAGAGCTACGCTTTAGGTTTAGGTGGGCCCCATCTGCCACCCGGGGTAAATCCACAGTGACCCCTCCGAGTCGCTTACAGTGTCATGAGTGAGAGACTAAACCGACGCGGAGGGGGCCCCGAGCTAAGAGTTTTTAAATGAGGATTGGCAACATGAACGGTATTCACAGCATGGAGGTGTGTGTGATGATGAGCCACGGACAGATTTAGTTGAGTGCTCACTTTGTGGAAACAATTTAATACGGGTGGCCATACCGCAAAAAAAAAGGGAAAAAAACTTGGAGCTACACCCAACAGGTATTTTTATTTATTTATTTTATTTTTTATTTATTTAGTTTTTTTTGTGTTTCCGTGAAGTGGAATGACGCCAGACAACTAAACGTGAAAAACCACTCAGGTAGCCAGAGTTATGAGGTTGTCTCTGTGCCAGAATGACCAGCGCTCCTGCCTTTCCTCTAAATCCCCAGACAGTTTGTCCACAGATTGCGCTCCGTCCACAAGTGGAGCCAATCGAACCTTTTCCTCTCTTACTACAATGGCTCCCTGCACTACTACACCACTTTGAGCTCTTTTTAGTGGTATTAATATCCCGTCAGAAGGGTTTTCAGCAGCGTGAGGGTAGTTTTGCGACTCGAAATGACGTCAGGCGACAGGATTTTTCTGCCTTAAATTGGCCATGAATAATTCAAACACCGAGAACTCCTCATTGGTATTTGTTTAACGAAGGACACTCCTATTTGCACAGGCACCAATAATCATATTAATGCCATCTCTTTGTGGTTTTCTCCATCCCCCACCCATCTCACAACTCTCTTACCTCCCTCTCTCTCCCTCTCTGCGAGGGTTTTTTTTTTGTGTGTGTGTTTTCTCTGATGGATTTTCTTCTCATTATTCCGCTCAGAGCTCGGGCTGTTCCCCACTCTCTCTCTGCCGTGGTGACCATTTTCCCCTGACACTTGGTAAAGACAGCTTCCCGCACGCACCAAGGTCCCACCATATCTTTTATCTCCCTCAGAGAGGCAGCAGTAAAGCATAGGTGTGTCTGCCGTTCTGCTCAGTATTAGAAGGTGCAACTTAGTGATTAGTTTTTTATTTCTTTGAGCTATGGGTGACAACTAAACGATGAATTGTCTGGGGTGAGTATACCTTTCCATTCTTTTCAGGTTGAATTTGTGAAGGTTTTCTGAAATTGTTTTGTGGCTTGATGTTGAGCGAATTTGTGCATTTTATTAGCTTTTTTGCACCTGCCACCTGCAGTGTTTTGCCATCAGTGTAATTATGTATGTGAAGTGGGAGGCAAGTGAATATTTAATGGTATACAGAACAAGACGGTGGCTGCTGTTGATGTTTAATATCTGATGTTTCCAGCTCTGAACTCCTCTATTCCCTTGTCATCTTCTAACCTTTCTTCAAGGCAATTTGGAGCTTCACATCTATAATTTATTAACTCAAGCCGTCAGCAGTGTGTTCACGTACTTTGATGTGATGTGACCACACTATGATGGACACAGTTAGTTGGAACACACAGGCATGTCATTGTGCCTTTCTCTTCAGTGAGTGAAGTCATTAGGTTGAGTGATGCTCTGCTTTTAGGATGTAATCTCTCGCCACGTGTTTGAGAGTGTGTGTGTGTGCATCTGTGTGTGTTTGTACATGCTGGTTGTACTGATTACATAAATATTCCTTTTAAACTATATCAGCCTGTATTATACTGAGTGTGTCTTCTTGGCATAAAGCAGGCACGTTTGGCTTTTGTGCACCACGTGACGCCTGCATGGGTGACAATATGGTCATGGAGATTTGTTTCAAAGCAAGTGTGGCTTTTTAGCTGTGTAGTAATCAACTCACATCTCTATTACTGCAGTGATGCCCTATGAGGGAATAAGACTAATTAGAGGATGTTCATGGTGGGTGTAAATATCCACATTCTATCCGTATTTATCAGTTTCCTCTTTACCCCACAGTGCGTGCTGTGCACACAGCTTTCTTTTCCAGTAGTGCTGATAATGATGGTGTTTAATCTTAACTGGAGGAGTCAGCGGAGCTTGTTTGCGGCTACCGCTGGGCTGCTGCACTGCACAAGATGAGAAGCATTAGTGGCTCACAAGTGCCTCGCAAACTGCTTTTTATTAAAGTGGCTGATGAGCGTGGGCGGTACCAAAGGCAGTACATTTATAAGTTGGTATGGAGCAAGTTGTGTTGGTAGAAATAGGTGTAGCTTGTTCAGGCTGAAGGAAGAACAAAAAGCACAAGGAGCACCATGATGGTTTGCTTTTTAGCCATGGTAGCAGCTCTAGGAAAGACTGATTTAACTTGACTACCGCTTGATAGAGTGCTGTTACATTTTGTGCAGATATTCATGGTCCCAGAGGATGAATCCTTGTGCCACCATGAGGTTGACATATTTCGTTTTTCGTATAATACCTCCACAGCTATCAGATGGATTACCACAAAATTTAGTTCGCAGTTTCGTTCCCCCTTCAGGATTAATTATAATAACTTTTAATGATTGTCTGACTTTTCATCCAGCGCCAGCATCACATCAAAGTCTCATTTTGTCCAGTACTTTGGTTTTTGGCCAAATACCTGTTCTCATCCCCCTAAGCTATACTTAAATTTCAGATGGAGTTCATACTTTGATCACATGTATTGTTAAAGTTCCTCTCCTGGCACTGATAATGATTACACCCCTAAAACTCTCTTTTCCTCAGAATTACATAGTTAGAAGTGTTTTTCCTTTTTCAGAAATCCATTCATGCCTTAAAATGGCTTAGACATAAGTCCACACTTTTACCTCATTTAGTATGCACGGATCTATGAATATGAATTTGCAAATTAGCCTCCCTCAGGTGCAGGCCTGGAGCTCGAGTCTACCTGTTCATACTGTTCATACCTTTGACTCTGCTCATTAAACACAAACTTTACATGTAAACAGTAATAGGTAACATGAGCCGTCAGCATTACTACGTTATCAAAGCGCTAATAATAATAATAGCGCTAATGTATGCTAATATTAGATAAACCTTGCTCTCGATGGCCGGCTCTGACAGGGTGAAGTGGAAGTGAAACTTATCTTGCAAAATACCGATATGTAGCAACTGATAACCCTTGTTTCGTCGTGGCATCATATCAGTGATACGGAAAGCACCACCCTGCAAGTTGATGTGATTGGTTCCTTAGGTTTGTGATGTAACAAACCTTGGCTGTGTGAATCCGTGTTTTTGAAACTGTCACTGGTGCACTGTAGCTCCAAGGCAGAGATGCTCAGTCATTGTGTTGACAGCTTATTTCACTCATTATATGTCTTGTAGCATTTAAAAACACCATATGGACATGTTTCACCGGAGGGGTTCTTAAACCTCTTTAATCTGGTGTGTTCATGTTTGTTTAGTGGATAAAATATGACTGACCTTTTAACCAGCACAATTTTTAATCATCTACTTTTGCTCCTGGACACAGACCAGACACCCAGCGATGCACATCGGTAATCATATAATTATCTTTTAATTCCACTGGCTTTATCCTTAAATGTGTGACCCACCACTGCGCCTTATTTGGCAGTAATCAAGAGAAGGACAAATAGATTTTTCTAGAGTCTTCACAGCGTATTATTTTTGAGCACACACACTGTTACATCTCTCTATGTGTGTTTAGACATGACATCAGTCTCATTCTTTAGCCTCCCTAAGCCGCATTTGGACACCTGCAATGAAATGAGGTCTCCTCCTTTGTAACTTTTTGCTTGTCATTCTTCCCTTTTGAGAAATTCGTCCCATCCTCCCTGCTTGCTTCCTCCTCCACAACCCTCCTTCAGATAATTATAGATCTCTGTTCTTTATAAATGAGGTCAAATCAGAACTCTCATTTAGTTTCCAAGAGTTGACGCGGAGAACTTTTTTTTGTGATGAGGTGGCTGTTTCAACAGATGGTCGTGCACTCTGAGGTGTGAATATCTGCATTTGTAAAGAGCACAATACTGATAGCAGCACACACACACACTTTCACACACACATGTACTGTCTCTGTGTGAGAGACAGAGACATATTAGTACTGTGATATGAATAGATGACAAATAGCAGGGAAGCGAGGATAGCAAACACAGAGGGGCTGTGTGGGTTGCTACTCCTACATCACTACAGAACATTTATTTATATCTCAGGAGTCTGCTTGGTGTAGCCAGTAGTCTGCGCTCAGGCAACACTGTCTCAGGCTGCAGTCAGCGACATGAACGCCTGAAACCTGATCAGAATCTGCAGAGACAGTGACAGCAGGCTAAGAATATGTGGCCTATATCTTTAACTCAACAGATTTGTTCCAAAAATGAGATACCCACCATTTCCTTAAAGTGGCAGCTACTCTAAAACAACTGTTAGCTTTAAATTGGAAATAATGGTGCATATTTTTAAAGGGATAGCTGAGTTAAAGGGTTCTTTCGGATTTTCTGAAGTGGGGTTGTATGAGAACATGCAGTGTATTACGTACTGCAGGGTTCCTACGCAAGTATGGAAAGTATGGAAAAGTATGGAAATAAATTTGATCAATTTCCAGGTATTAAAAAGTATGGAAAATGAAAAATAAAGTATGGAAAAATATTTATGTTTCCAGACTATTGCCACTGTTCTAAAATACTGTTTTCTAAAATAGAAAATTAGGTATGTCCAAAAATAATTTAATCTATCCGGATCGTGTTTTATGCCGGGCCAGGAACAGTTTGTGTGAGAGCAAACGTCTCAGAAAACATACCGCCCCTTTTACCTGATTGACAAGTGGTATGTCCAGTCCGCTACATGCTGCACTATGTAGAGGAGAGGAGAGAGCTCTGTCTTACCTCTTTATAAACTAAAGTCATATTATTTTGCGTGACGGACGCTTCATATAATAACGTAACAACATACTATTTATGGTGTTATGTCATCGTGTCATTTCTGTCTCTACATGGTCACGCGTTAACAATTCTCCTCTGCTCTCTGTATCACGCACGGCGGAGTTCCGCCACACACACAGATGAGCACGCTAGAGCGGCTCGGGCCGCATTTT